>NW_027186546.1:6325428-6416933 GCF_028583685.1 Petaurus breviceps papuanus | reverse complement strand
CAAAGGCAGGAGAGGAAAATATGAGGAAAACAAATAATTGGAAAGGGGAGTGCATGAAGGGGAGCAGTTTAAGTTAAGTCTGGAAAAATAGGTCAGAACCTTGAATGTCAGGCTAAGGAGCTTATATTTCATCTAGAAGACAACATGAAGCAATGGAAATTTTTGACTGAGTGGACAATATGATCAAACCAATGCGTCAAAAGAAGACTGGAAGTTGTGTGAAGGCTGGTCTGGAAAGGTGATGCAGAGGGAAGAGCTAATAAGACAATGAGAGTCTAGGGTAATGATAATGAGGGTCCTGAACCACAACAGTAGCAGTGGGAATAGAACAAAAGGAAGATATGGGAGAAGGATTGAAGAGAAGTATTGATAAAGCTGGGCAAAGAAAGTTCAAAGACATTACATGCAGAAAAAAGTTAAAGGAAGATTTGTGTGTTCTTTTATTCTTGCAATCTGTATTTCCTCCACAAAGATGAAAGTAAGAGGCAATTTATCATGTCAGTATCCGCCCTCAAGCTAAGGGATTTCTATCCCATAGTAAAAGTACCAAATATCAGCTTCCACCAAAGCTTTCAAGAACT
The DNA here is from genome assembly GCF_028583685.1 of Petaurus breviceps papuanus. Classification (NCBI taxonomy): domain Eukaryota; kingdom Metazoa; phylum Chordata; class Mammalia; order Diprotodontia; family Petauridae; genus Petaurus; species Petaurus breviceps. Next base: position 6,416,352 of record NW_027186546.1, on the reverse strand, counting down.
ATTAAAATGTTACCTAATAAAGCCATAGAATTTTAGCTGTGGAAGGGACAAACATATTAAAAAATGAAGGAAACAGATACAAAATAATTTGCTTAAGGGAAGTTCACAACCCTTCTGAGCCTCAGTTTCCTGGTCTATAAAAATTCAATTTGATTTGATTCAACAGACATTTAAGCAAGCAGAGCATTTTGGAGACAACGAAGTTTGGGTAAGAGAGTGTCCAGAAAAAAGGGGATTGAAAAAAGGGTCTTTAAGGCCTCATCCTATTCTTAGATTCACCAACTCTTTCTGGCTGTACCAATTATTAAGAACACCAATAGGATCGATGATGTACTTGGAATTCTTTCCAAACTCACAAGAGAAAAAAAGTCTGTCCCATCTCTGGCTAAGGAATATATGTCCATGCAATCATGGGTTATGACTAAAAAGGAAAAAAAAATTATAGGGGAATAGTATTGTCAGCAAGTTGGAAAGAAGTTAGTAAGTGGTAGTGGAGAGAGGGGGGTTTCTGAGGTTTCTAAGTGGTAGCATGGAGCCCCAACAAGGGGACTGTGGTCTACAAACAAACACAAGGATAAAGAGGATAATAGTTCTATGATTCTTATCTTACAGTACCATTTTTTTTTTAAGCAATTGGGGTTAAGTAACTTTGCTCAAGGTTACACGGCCAGGTGATTCTGGGTGGGTGCTAAGCATCTGAGCCCGAATTCGATCCCAGGTCATCCCGACACTGGGGCCGGTGCTCTTACTCGCTGTGCTACCTGGCCGCCCCTTACAGTACAATTTTAGTCAGCTTGCTTTTAAAAAGAAAATCTTAAACAACAGAATAGGGGCAGCTAGGTGGTGCGGTGAATAGAGCACCGGCCCTGGAGTCAGGGGGACCTGAGTTCAAATCTGGTCTCAGACACTTAAAACTTGCTAGCCATGTGACCTTGGGCAAGTCACTTAACCCCAATTGCCCTGCCTTCCCCCCACCAAAAAAAAAAAAGCCAAAATGTTACAAGAGACAAACATTTCACAAGTGGCTCACAAAAATGACTCACCATAACACAACCTCCTTGTGAAGCTTTGAGAGATCACAACCTTATAGGAAGTAATACTACTACTTTACCGCTTCTTATCAGTTCTGAAGCATAAAGCTGGGCCATCGCCAGTTCTCTTACATCTCACCACTGGACTCAGATGTCTCTGAGGAGAGAGTGAGGCTGATACACAGAGCACAGCTCTGCCTCACTTAAATCCAATTCATTTGCAAGTCAAGACATCACCTTCCAGATGTCACTGGTCCTCTTCAAGAACAAAGGATGAACAAGAAGCATAAAACTCTGTTTCCTTAAAAAAATATTACTATAAAGCATCTCAACAAATCTTTGCTCACTTTCCATTTTTAATACCTTCCTCTTTTTTTCCCTCATCTTTATTTTTTTATTCAAGTTGAGAACAATAGTCTTTTTTTAGAGCTTAACAAGTTAAAAGAGACAGACAACAAACAGATCCACAAGCCTATCTGCCATTCCTCTAAATCACAGGTATTAAGAGAGATTTTTTTCATATGTAATCTAACCACTTCTGGGTCAAATACCTTTACTATTACCAAATCCCAACTCCCAATCCTCAGCCTCACAAATTCAGAGAACCTATACCTATTAATAAATTTGTACTATTAATGATATTTATCTGATCCTCCTCTACTAGATCTCATTAGAGATAGAACATATGAGTAATAATATCCACTTTTGCATGTAGGTTGCTGGAAGGCAAGGACCGTGTATAGCCAATTAATTTTGTATAGTGCTTCATAAGTGTAGTACTTCTATGGACCTTTTCATCCTTACAGGAATTAAGATTATAGAAATATCTTCCTCTGAAGTTTGGGTTAAGCTAAGTCAGCGTGATCAGGGAATTAAAAAATTAACCCAGGAATTTTGATCTTAATACTGTCTAGGAAGTACAAGATGGCCAATGTGATTGGTGCCAAGGAACCAAAGGTAATTTTTGATGGTAGCACCTCTTGCTAATACACCTTTATTTTCTGCCTTTTACTACCTTATGGCACAAAATTGGAGATGTTTCTGAACCCTGCTCTACAAGATAAAAGGATTGTAAAATCAGTCAACAAACTGATCAATCAAGAAACATAGGACTATAATGTGAGACATTTTAAGAGCATACTGTGCTTGCTGCTGGAAGAGATATAGAATTCCTCCAGAAACTGAGAGTGGAGTAGCAGAATAAAAGACCAATCCAGATAGCCATGTTACACATTATCATCCTGAGGAAGCCTTTGAGAATCACAATACAAAGTGTTATGTGCAGGAAGCAGGGTGAGAAATCAGGGAAGACTTCAGTAGAATACATAGGATTATCTATAATATATAATATAGAGCTGGAAGGGACCTCATTTTATAGATGGGGAAACTGAGGAAAGTTAAGTAACTTGTTCAAGACCACGGAGTCTTTTTATTTTTGGAGGCAACTGGAGTTAAGTGACTCATCCAGAGTCACACAGCTAGTTTTTGAGGTCAAATTTAAACTTAGGTCCCCCTGATTCCAGGGAGATTGATCTATCCACTGAACTACCTAACTACCCCCATAGAACCTTTTAAAAGACTGAATCAACATGCTGAAATAGTCAGGAGACCTAAGTTCTGCTTTCCTATGACTATATGAAACTTCCTTTAATTCCCCCTAATATCTCAAATCTTTCATATCATCTTGCCTCTTCTAGATACTTATCCTCTAGTTTATATTATAGTTATTTGTCATCCTCTATACTAGAATATTAGCTTTTAAAAAGAAAAAAACTATATCATAATTCATGCTCTCCCACTAACTTGTCTCTTGAAACCTGGGCTACTTCACACCTCTTCAGTTTCTCCATCTCTATTAGGAGGATAAAATTTGCACCTTAAAAAGATGTTTTTAGAATTTGAGCCTTAATAACCCAGATGCTGTTCAGTTGTATCCAAATCTTCATGAACCTATTTTGGGGAGTTTTCTTGGCAAAGACACTGGAATGGTTTGCCATTTCCGAGTTCTCCAACTCATTTTACAGATGAGGAGCTAAAGCAAACAAGGTTAAGTGACTTGCCCAGGGTCACACAGCTAGTAAGTGAGGCTGCATTTGAATTCATATAGATTAAGTCTTCCTGATTCCAAGCCAAGTGCTCTATCCATTGCTCCACCTATTGCCTTTCATAATCTTGCTACCACACACCATTCTAGTCTTATTTCATATTACTTCCCTTAATTTACTCTTTATTCTAGTCACATTTGTCTGTCCATGATATTCCAAATCCTACATTCCTGTCTTTGCACAAATAATCCCCCTAGTCTGGAGTGCTCTTCCTCTTCATCTCTACCTCAGACTCTCTAGCTTCCTTCAAAGCATGATTCCTGGTGCCTCCTCCAGATGGTTTTACTGATTTCCTCCCCATCCCACCTCCATCCTAGGTGTTACCTATCTCCCTCTTGAAATTACTGTATATTGCTTTGTAAGATCCTTGCAAACAGAGACTTTGATTCTTTTGTCTTTTTATATCTAGAGTCAAGCATAGTTCACTTCATACTGTAGGCATTTAATAAATGCTTGCTGAGAAGTAAGCAGAACCAGGAGAACACCGTACAGAGAAACAGCCATATTGTGTAATGATCAACTTTGTTAAGACAGCTCCTCTGAGCAATGCAATGATCTAAGCCAATTCCAAAAGACTTAGGTCTTCTGAGCAATGCAATGATCTAAGACAATTCCAAAAGACTCATGAAGGAAAATGCTTATACACATTCAGAGAAAGAAGTATGGGGTCTGAATGAAGATTGAAGCATACTATTTTCCCTTTTTTTGTTACTTTTTATGTTTTTTCTGTCTTATGGTTTTTCCCTTTTGTTCTGATTTTTCTTTCACAACATGACTAATGTGGAAATGTTTAATATGATCATATATATATAGTCTATATAAGATTGCATGCTGTCTTGGGGAGGGGGGAAATTTAGAACTCAAAATCTTATAAAAGTGAATGTTGAAACTAAAAATAAATAAATGTTTACTGAACTTAATTAAGCAAGATAAGAAATATAGAGCTGTATCTAGACCTTCTTCAGCATAAGAAACATAATAAATGCTCATTCAGGTCAACAAACATTTATTAAACACCTACTGGATGTCAGGCACTATTCTAAGTGCTGGGGATACAAAGACAGGAAAAAAATGAGATCACAGTCTAATGGAGAAGACAATAGGCAAACCACTATGTACATACAAGTTATATACAGGATAAATATGAGCTAATCTTAGAAGGAAGGTACTAGCATTAAGGGGGATTGGGAAAGGCTTCTCGACTGTCTCATTATCTCCCAAATGCTTGCTAATGGTCACAAGAAGCTACCTGAATGGCTCACAAGAATCCTAACCAAGTAGGAAAGAAAAGAGTTCAAAATATATGTTGAAGAAGAGAAATGGATCATAGACTTAAAGCTGGGACTTTAAAGTCTGTTTTATTCAGTCCCCCTCACTTTACAATTAAGGAAACCAAAGTTCAAAGAAATGAAATGATTTGCCTAAGGTTACACATGTAATAAATAACCAAAGTAGGATTTGAACCCAGGTCCTCTGACTCCCAATCCAGTGCTCTTTCTAATGTATCATATTCCTCTCTGATGGAAAATATACTTGAATAGAAATCATTAAATGGGAGTTTTAAGTCTCAGACCTGGGACTACTTTACATGATCATGAGCAAGTCTCTCTATGTCTCCATTTCTTCTGTAAATTGGGTATTCTGCCACCTGACCCACAGGGTTGTTGTGAAGATTAATTTAGGATAGAGAGTCGATTTCATTTTACAAACATTTACTGGGGTTCTATTATGTTCAAAGCACCATTCTAGGAAGAAAGGAAAACAGGAGATAAATAAGACCTCCTCACCTTTCCAGAAGCTTATAGTTAAACAGAGAGACATGAAGCTATTCTAAGAGTTCAAAATAGGCTATCTCTATATGGGGAGGGAGAATATTGGAGAAGAGGAGGGAAAGAACAAAGCAGCGTGCCAATCACACACATTTGAACCTGCAGGATAATCATATTAATGAAAGAAGAGTAGAAAGAATCCTGGTTTGGGAAGCAAGAACCTGACACTAACGAGTTGTGGGACAAGTGGACAAGTCACAACTTTTAGGGGCCTCAGTTTCATCTATAAAATAAGGTGAAGTTGCTTTAAAATCTAGCCCAGGGGTTCCTAACATTTTTGTCATGGACCAGACTGCCAAAGTTCAGGTTAAGAGCACCTAGGTTAGATCAACCCTGAAGTTGCTAGAAAGCATAGGAATAAATGGAGCCTTCCTTAAAATAATAAGTAGCATCTATCTACCATCAGCAAGTATTATATGTAAAGGGGATAAACTAGAAGCATTCCCAATAAGATGGGGGTGGACAAGGATGTCCACTGTCACCCCTGTTATTCAATTTGGTACTAGAAATGTTAGCTGTAGCAATAAGAGAAGAAAAAGTAATCAAAGGAATCAGATTAGGCAAAGAAGAGACTAAGTTATTACTCTTTGCTGATGATATGATGATATACTTAGAGAATCCTAGAAAATCAAGTAAAAAAACTACTTGAGATAATAAATAAATTTAGCAAAGTTGAAGGATATAAAATAAACCCACACAAATCCTCAGCACTCCTAAATATTTCTAACGAAGCCCAATAGCAGGAAATAGAAAGAGAAATTCCATTTAAAGTTACTGTAGACATTAGAAAATATTTGGAACTCTACCTGCCAAAACAAACCCAGGAACTATATGAACACAATTACAAAACACTTTTCTTTATTTTTTTACTTTTTGGAGGGGGGAAGGCAGGGCAATTGGGGTTAAGTGACTTGCCCAAGGTCACATGGCTAGTGTTTAGTGTCTGAGGTCAGATTTGAACTGAGGACCTTCTGACTCCAGGGCCAGTGCTCTATTCACTGTGCCACCTAGCCATCCCACAAAACAATTTTCACACAAATAAAGTCAGGTCTAAACCCTGAAGGTGCTTCCAGATATAAGAATTTTTTTAATGAGTACCTCTTAAACACAGTGTACAAGTCACTGTGCTAAGTACTTTACAAATCTTACCTCATTTTATCCTCACAACAATCCTGAGAGGAAAATGCTATTGTTATCCCCATTTCAGAAATGAGCAAACTGAGGCTTATAGAGGTTATATTACTTGCCCAAGATCACACAGATAGCAAGCATCTGAGAGGTGCCATCTGAACACGAGTCTTTCTGACTCCAGGTCCAGGGCTCTCTATCCACTGTGACACCTAGCAGTAATTGTCTCCAAATTAGAAGATACCCCCCAGAGGTCATCTAAACAAACCCCCTGAATCTACTGAGATGTTACAGAAAGAAGTAGGAGGTTAATCTCACTGCTGAAATCCTTTTCATCTCCATGATTTTTCAACTAGGCTACAAACTCTCTAAAGACCCACACTGAGTCTTAACACCTCCACTAACAATGGGATGCAATCTAATGGCACACTTTGAGAGATATTTCATTGCTACTAGTAGAAATGATGATAGAAGTATAGGGATCTATATCCCAGTACACAGATTTCTTCCCTTCTCTTCCCACATCTCCCTTCCAGGCAACGTAGCAAATCAGCCCTCTCCCTGCAGTAAGAAAGTCAAACAAGTCTTCCCCACTCCCTGGGGATCAGGTCATTGGAAGCCTTAACCCATGCACTAGGGTAGAGACTTGATATTGTCTCAATGGGTATAAGCCTCTACCTAAGACAGAGTTATTCTTTATCTTCTCAATCTATGCCATAACATACCCAAGGCAGAACAGACTAGGACTTCCCTCAAAGTCTTCACTCTCAAGCTGATTTTGTAATGAGCCTGTTTCCAAGAAGACTTTTAAGATATCACTATATTTATTTGTATTAGCCAAAAACAATGATGGAAACACAGTATCTGACTGATGACAGAATCTCTTGTCCCATTCCTAGAGATGATAGATAATGGCAAAGTTTTCCAGCATCTACTTACTTATAAATATTATTAACATTTGGAAGTTTCCTGGTGGAGACACTTTTTAGAAGACCTTCCAATGCAGATCTGTGACTCCCTAAGCTCTTAGGAACAATAGATTCATCTACCTATGACTTTGGATTACTTCAATTCATCACTGAAAGAACATAGTTAACTACTATTATAAAAATAACTGATATTTACATAATGATTTGCAAACATTATCTATTTCTCACAGCAACTCAGTGAGATAGGTACTAAAGGTATTATCCCCATTTTGTGTAAACTTTGTCTCAGAGAGCTTAAGTTACTTGACTAGTAGTCACATCAAAAACAATGCGATTTGAACAGAAGTTTTCTTGATTCCTAGTTCAGAAGAAAAAAATCACAATTAGTTCCCTACCCACCCACTCCCAATCACAATGGTGCAATGTATTATTCCAATACTACAAATAACAACAAAAATCTACTATCCTAAAAGCTTTAGAAGTAACATTAAAATAAAAAAGAATACTTTTTATTCTAGTCTGAAAGGATTTAGAAAAGTTACCAGATATGAAATACAAACCCACTCCTTTCCCTTTATACTAGTTCATTTCTGAAACTATTCGAAAACCTATTTGAGTTCTTTTTTTAAAAATTCATCTATTTGTTTAAATAAGAACCAGAAGCACTGATATACACCTATTAAGAATATTCTAACTTCAGAGTTCAACTAAAAAATTCTGAAGATTCAATAGTCTGACAAATTGCAAGCCAAAATAACGAATGAATCAAGACTTTCATTAGATATAGGAGAGTTAATACCCAAACAAGTCTAATTTCTTGTTTTAAATCCAAATTGGCAGCTGTCAGTAGGGGTTCTCACAAGTAGGAACGATTCTATTTATCTGTACCACAAAGAGCAAAGTCCAAAATGAATTAGCATCTAAAGGTACCTGAAAGATTAGTTACTTATCTGGCCTTTCATTGCTTCAAGCTTCTTCCTGGAAAATTAATCCTTTTGTTCCTAAATTTAGTTAGAGCAATGCCGGCACAAACTAACTCCCTGAAACTACAGACATAAGATTAATCATTGTGAATATGACCATCCATTTCATTTGTTATCATCTGACTAGCCTGAAACAATTTCATTTGGTCAATTAAAAACTCTCTTCCTATGGAGACTGATTTTAGGTTCTACAAAGGCTAAAGCAAGTACCATGAATCCCATGTTCAAATTTTTTTTACTTAGAAAAAAAGAGAAAATAAGACAAAGTAATGATTCGGTATTACATTCTTGAAGTAATGGCAACACTGTCATTGCAACTACGTTATGTTGTATTTAAGGCCTTAAAAGCTAGCTTTGCTATCCATTCACAAAATTCAGCCTATTTAAAACAGCAGTACAGTAACAGTTTCTGAAGATGTTAACTCTAACCAAAACATAACTGGTCCTTCCCGCTCATTTTAATATGATCACAATCACAATTACAATATTGTTTGCCTGATTTATACCTTGTCATCTCAGTAAGCAAAAGACTCTTCTAAAATAGAGAGCAATTTCAGGGTTTGGTTTTGCATTACTCTTTATGCTGAAACACTTTACCTAAGACAAATATCAGAACCTAGTCAATAGTTTTAAAAAACATAGTTTTCTGAAAAGCACAATTTCTCTTTTGTGCTGAGAACTTGAAACCTACCTCCTTTCTCAAAAGTAACCTTTCAGCATAAAAAAACTGGCATGGACAGAAACCCTATGCTTGCACAAATACTCCCAGTCACCTGAGTTTTTATTTGTCTTAACAACAAAAATTACCTATGCAATGAACAGCTTCCATTTATATTGTCTATCACTTTGCTGTACAGTATCTCATTTGACCTTGGCAATATTCCTGTGAGGTTGGCAGTGCTTTCTCATTTTACAGATATGAAAACTGAGGCTTAGCATTTTAGTGATTAGGCCTGGGTCAAGTCAATTCAACAAACATTTTTTATGTATCTGCTATATACAAGGCACCAGGCTAGGCAGGGGGATCCAAAGACAAAAACAAACAGACATTCTACTGGGGGGCAGGGGAGGCGGAGGAGTAATCAAATAAGTCCGTGCTAAGGTTACTACTAAACTCTAACTCTTCTGTCAGGTACAAAAAGCAAGAAAAGACTTAAATATCCTATGTTTAGTATAATTTTATTAAGCCCATGGTTTTCATTCTCCGATAACAGGGCAGCTTTCAAAAATTCAGATAAATCAATGCATAAAACTATATCCGTCTGGTTTCTTGAGGGACAATCTAGTGTAGTGAACATAGTGTTGAACTTGGAGTCAGGAAGACCTCTGTTCTAAATCTACATCAGATACTTTTTTGACCATGGGAAAGTCAACTACGGTCTCTAAGCCTCAGTTTCTTGAACTGTAAAATAGGATACTAATACTTCTACTACTAACTTTAGAGGATCATTGAGAGAATCAGATGAGATGTTTGTGAAGTGCTTTGACAAACTTTAAAGCATTACAAAAATGTCCTTTTTTTAAAAAAAAATCTTGGACCCATATTAACCAATTTGAAAACTACCATCAGCCATCTTAACCCCTGACCAGGAGAGCATAAATTCATGCTTAATTAAATTAAAAGTTTTATCAGTTATTTCTATACTAAATGAGTAACAGTAACATAATTTTATCCACCTTTTAAATGGAATTAGATTCATTTAGATCCAATTAGATGCCAACCCAAGGGTAGATTTGTTTTAGGCAAACGTTATACTCTGAATTCACATGAGAAGCTATAGCTACTGAAAGGTGAAAAGCTGGCTTTAAGGAGGTATAATAAGCTTAATTGTTGTACATATCCTGAGGTACACAAAGAGAATGGCTAGCCAAACACAAAGGGGTTTCCAGTGTCATGTACAGTTTTTAAACAAAGAACATTCAAAAAACTGCAGCTGGCTAATAAAACGAGGAATTTCAAAAAAGACAAGTTTCAAGTAGAGTGACCTGACGTGTTAGAGCACAGAAAAAGACAACACTAGAAATCTCTCAGTAACTTTAAAGTTTAGAAGGAAAAAAACCCCATGAATCAGACATGGAAAAGTGATATACCCGAGCCATTTTCAAATCATTTGTTCCTGTCAACAACTTATCATAAAATAAGAAGCAGGTAAAGATTTGTTTTATGCGTGTTTGTAATAAAGTAAACAATAGCATCATACTTTTATACAATCCAGTCTCCCCACCCAAATCTTTTATTTTGTTTTAAATGCTCTAAGACACAGAATTCATAAAAAAACATTCTAAATCAGAGTTTAACATGGCTAACCTGAAGAGCACCTGGCTTTTAGAATACAGTTTGTCCTGTAGACATCAATCTGGCAACTTTTAAAAGATGACACGGTCCCTACACTCGGGTCCAAGCTTTTTCCCTCTCCTGACCCAACCAAATGCTTCCATGTCTCCCCTTTACTAAGGGTAAGAAAAGGGGAGAAAGGGGCTGAAAAGTGCTATTAAAAAAGAAAAGATAAAGGGTTCCAGGATCAAGGGGTGAATTTGTAAGCTAGACTTTGACACATCTGCTGCTTTTGGGAGTCCGAGGATTTTTTACTGTGGGTCTCTATCAGTGAAATGTTTAGCAATCTGACGCATCAGTTTTTAGAAATCATATCAAGCAGCCCCCACAACTGGGAGCTATCCCTAGCATCCATCCCCTCCATTAAAACAAACAAACAGCGGCTGGTGGGGGGGGGGGGGGGGGGGGGGGGGGAGGGAACCGGGGAGGTTAGAAGGAAAGAGATACTCCAGTGGGGGACAGAAAATTGTTTATGTTAGGGACTTGCGGGGAAGAGGGAGGATGGAGGGGGGAGGAAGGGAGGCAAAAGAAGCATTAGAGAAGGACAAAGATACCTCCCTTACCCTTCAGGTTACCTCTCCAGACAGGCAGGAACAATATCAGCCCCAGGGATCTGGAAGGACCGTGGCCCTAGCTGCAGCTACAGCTTGGCAGGGATGAGCTAGGCTCTCTCTGGGCGCCCCCCCCCCTCCAAAAAAAAACAAAAAACAAAGAAAATCTGCTGCTTCTTGCTCTGAGCAGAGTTGGGACTAGTAAGGGGGCACGAGAGAGGCAGCTGTGCCGGGAGAGGGGGGTGGGGAACAGAGGGGCCGGAGGACTGGGCGAGGTGGGCATCTCTGCAGGACTCACCTCCTCCTCCTCCTCCTCCTCCTCCTTCTTCCTTCTTCCTTCTCCTCCTGCTGCTGCTCCCTCGGAGGCTTGCTCGGCTGCTGCCGGCTCCTGCCTCCCCTCAGACTGCAGCCGCCTGTGTGTGCGTGCGTGTGTGCGGGTGCTGGTGTGCTTGTGTGTGAGTGTGAGTGTGCGTGTGCCTGCTCGCCTGCCAGTCGGCTCACTTCCTCCCTGGCTCCCCCCTCCTCCCTCTCTTTCTCTCTCTCTCTCTCTCTCTCTCTCCCCCTCCCTCGCTCCGCCTCCCCGGGAGGTGGGGACTCGGGAGCAGGAGCCCGAATCTCAGAGCTGCCTCCTCGGAACCAACTCTCGCGAGCTGGAGTAACCCCCCCCCCCCCCCAGTCACCCCCCCCCCCCCCCTCCCCCTCCTCCCTCTCCTCCTCTCGCCCCCATGTCTCCCTCCTTCTCCCCTTCCACTGTGGGGCTAAAAGCGTCTGAATCCATCTCCCGGGTGGCGGCCCTCTCCAGCCAGAGCCAGCCGTCAGTCACTTGCTGTTGGGCCTTCCCTTGTAGCCGTGGCCACCTGGCCAAATCCAGACCTGAGCGGGGTGCCCTGGGGCGGCGCGCTGGACTCGCTCACCCCGCAGCCCGGCCCACCGATGCCTTCCCTTTCTTTCTCAAAGCAAGTCCAGCTATTTTCCTGGGTGTAAAGTTCAGGAGAGGTAGACCCTGGAGGTGACGTAACAGCACCTGGAAGTGCTGGTACACCGTTTTGTGTTTGGTTTTTGTTTGTTTGTCCGGGGTGGGGTGGGCTGGTGCGGTTGTTTTGGTTTTTTTGTAACGTAGAATTTCCGAGTCTGAGGGATCTCTGGAAGGCGGCGAATGAAATCCTTCCTTTGATTTCTGAAGAAACATTTATTGATGAGGCAACAAGGTTTCGGGAAGCCTTAAGAGTCAGAAGACCTAGGGTTTTTAAATTACGTTTTATTGTTTTCCCAATTATAAAGCATTTTTTTTATCCTTCTCCCCCCAACCCCCCGGAAAAACCCAAAAAACTTTGCTACAAGCATAGTCATAAACTTAGCTCCTCTTATTAATACAGTCATCCAGGTCGATTCCAAAGAACTTAAGATAAAAATGCTATCCACCTCTAGAGAGAGCATTAACAGTGCAGATTAAAGCAGTTTTCTTAACTATATTTTTATTGCACCGCCCTCCCCCTCCACATAGCTAATGTGGAAATAAATTTTGCCTGACTTCATATGTAATAAGTATTTTTTCTTGCATTCACAGTGGGTAGGGGAGGGAATAGAAACAATTTGAAAGTAAAAATAAAAAATTTTTTTTAGAATTGCACAAAAAAAAAAAAACAAGCAAAACTCCCATCTTGACCAGGTGCAAAAATGGGTTTCTGGTTCTAGATATTTAGTCTATCAGTTCTGTCAGGAAGTGGGCAGCATTTTTATCATCTGCCCTTTGGAATCACTATTGATCATTGCAGTGATCAGAGTTCTTAAGTAGAAGACCGTGTTTTTGTTCTGCCATCTGTTAGTTATGTGAACTCAGATATGCCAAGTAAGAGAAGGGAATGAACATTTATGTAATACCCACTATTTGCCACACAGTGTTTGAGGCCCTTTCTACAAATATTATCTCATTTGATCTTCACAACAGTTTAGGAAAGTAGGTCTAACCTCTACAAGTCTAAGTTTCCTTGCCTATAAAATGAAAATCTTTTGCCTACCTACATAGGAGGATTTAATCTATCAAAAAGCATTTATTAAGCACCTTCATTTTACTGTGCCAGGTGCTGATACAATGACAAAAATGAAGCAGTCTCTAGGCTTAAAGAGCTTGCCATTCCAAAGGAGGAAACAACAAAGATAAAAATATATGTCAAAGCAAAAATATAAACAAAATAAATACAAAGAAATAAATGGGGCAGGGGGTGTCTGAGGGTAAGAAACACTAGCAGCTCAAGAGAACAGGAAAGTATTATGTATGATGAAACTCTTGATCTGAGCTTTGTAGGAAATCCTAAAAGGCTGAAAGGAGGAGGCATGGGGAAACATCCTGCACAAAGATGGAATGTGGAATATCATGTTAGAACCCAAACAAGGTTAGGTTGACTAGACTGTAAAGTGGTATAGTTTGTTTTGGAAAAAAGCTGGCCTTTGGGCAAGCCAAAAAGGAATAACTCCTAAGGGCTGCTGACCATTCTATCCCTGACCAAGTATTAAAGTCTTTATAAAATACACAATATAGTAGGAGAACATTTATTCCAAAAAGAGCAGGCAAATTTTTACCTTAAAAAAGCAATGAAACCATCCTTGATACTTAAGGTCCAGGATACTAAGGTTCATCACACACTTCTGACCCGGTGAGGAGAATTGCACAGAAATAAATCAGCACTGTTGTCGTTCAGGTGTTTTTCATGTCCGGCTCATTTGGGGTTTTCTTGGCAAAGATACTGGAGTGGTTTGCTACTTCCTTCTCCAGCTCATTTTACAAATGAGGAAATGGAGGTTAAATAACTTGCCTAGAGTCACATAGCTAGTGTATGTCTGAGGTCACATTTGAACTCAGATCTTCCTAGCTCCAGGCCCAGTGCCCTAGCCACTGAACCACCTAGTTTAGCTGCCTCAGTGCTGTATCTTTGCTAAATATCTTTTCCATACTATTGTTTGTAAATTTTTTGGCAAGATGTTATATTTTCTACTGGTGTCTCATTCAGTTCTACCACTGAGCCTGAACCAGGACTGAACCAAACTATATCCCCCCCACCCAAAAAAAAAATATCCAAACAAACAGAATTTTCACTTTGCCCAGAGTCTCACAATGTATGAAAGGTCATTTCCCCCAGAGAATCTCATTCAGAGAATTCAGCTTCAGCACTGAATGAAGGTTAGTTAATACAAGACCTATTACTTCAGGAAACATATAAAAAATTAGCAAAGGGATCTTCTGTTCACTAGGTTTTTTCCCCTCTCGCTTTTGCTCCTTTTCCCTTTTCTTGATATTAAAATGTAATGGGAATCGACTCTGGGGCCTACCTTCCATCTCCCTGGCAGGATCTCAGGTTCTCAATTCTTCTTGCCAGTTTGATTCCACAGCAGTACTCCAGTCAACGGGGTGCTACCATAAGCTTCTGTTGGAGACCCCACTGCTACTAGCAGACTGGGAGGAGAAAGAAATCCCTTGCCCTTTTCTATACTCTCCAAGAGATGCAAGTGTAAAGGTGAAGGGCAAAGTCTTGAGGTCTTCCTTGAGAGTTGGGTTCTTCCTTCATAATAAACTTTCCTTTTGACTAGCTCAACCCAATTGCTAGCATAGTTAGTTTTTCAGCTTTTGAGCTCTCAATTGCTCCTATTTGCCAACATCAATGGGCAGTGAGAGAAAAGATAAGCAGGGGCAAATCCATTGTTTCTTTCAAACCTCAAACTAGTTTCCTGAACCTTTTATATAGAAATAGAGCCCTCATTGTTTCTGCCACTTACCTCTTATAAATTCAAGTGGATTTGGATGTATTAATTGATCTGAGTTCTTCTAATCTATACCCCTAGTAAAACCATTTGTCCAAAGATATACTCTCACCCTCTTCATCAACCCTCCCCCCCCCGCCACACACACACACACACACACACACACACACACACACACACACACACACATTTAGCAAACCTTCAAGTGTGCATCCAAATGAGAAGAGGTGGAAAGGACTAGTACGTTGGATGGACCCTGCAGTAATTTATAAAGTGAGGCTTTTGTACACAAACTCTCCCAACAGGTTTTTGAGGGTGCTTGACCAGTAGGTAACAAAGAGCCTTTATTATGCATGCTTAGACAGATGATTATTAATGGGACTATTTGAAATAATTATCACTTTCTAAACTTAGAGAACAAAAGTTGAAAATTATTCCCACAGGTAGTGACAGTCATTTAACACCTGGATTAATTAGGTACTAAAGCTGTAGGAATTCCAGCACTGGGGGCAAAATCAGTGAAATGTCACGGAAGGGAGAGAAAGGGGCTTCTATGGTGGAACTACTCCTATGCCTTGTTGAAGTAACCTGGAGACAGAAGTCACAGGAGTTATAGGTGAAGCCAAGGAATTATGAAGGAAGAGAGTTGCATGAAGGTCCATAGATATCAGCAAAAGATGGAGACAGGAAGGAGTGAACTTTAAAAGAACAGAGATTATTGCTAAGTGGTGGTAGGAGGGTGAGGTTATGAAAGTGTCAGTTTAGAGCAAAAGTATTTTAATTCCTTGGGCCAGCAGAGTATAGTAGATAGAGTAGTAGAATTGGAAGTCAGTGAACCCAAGTGCAAATCTTTGCTCTCCCACTTCACTATATGGACACAAGCAAATCACTTTGTTTCTGTGGGCTTCATTCCTCTCATCTGTATTTAGTCATTTTTAGTAATATTTACATTTCCTATAGAGTTAGGCTACTTGCTACATTGGCCATTCAGCGTTCTACAGTTCCTTGATGGGTTGGAGTATCTTTCTTCTCTAATCCATTGACTTGAACCTCTAATGGCTGTGTTCTCCTTACCATTAGATACCAATGACTAGTTTCCCAATTCAGTTTAACTACTTTACATCAATTAGCTTTTCTAAACTTAGAGAACAAAAGTTGAAAATTATTCCCACAGGTATATAAGAGTTATTTAATGCCTGGATTAATTAGGTCCTAAAACTGTAGGAATTCCATAAAAAGATATTTACTTCAAAAAATATTAAGAACAAATGTACAAACGTTTCCCCCAGCACCTTAAGGGAAGATTCCTCCTCTAAGTAAGTATAAGCTAAGTGTCTTGAAGAGAATACTCAAAATTAACTCAGTACCTTTATAGCATTGCTCCCATCAAGTTCATGTCTAGGTGAAGCATAGCTGTTGAATGAGTCTTCATCTCAGCTTCTGACCTGGGTGCAGAAAGTCATTCTATAAAGTCTTTTCTTGGTCCTTGAGGCATCAACACTTCAATGACTTCAAACCCAGACTCTGAAATGCCAGCTTGCTGATGTCCCCTCCAGATCTTTCTAACTCACAAGGTTGGAGACTCCATTCCCTCCACCTAAAATAGAAAAGAACAAACATAGACCCAAAGACCAAGGCCTTTTTTCTCAAAATCATATGGCTCAGAGGGGAGAATACCCCAAGACTTTTCCCTTTACTACACTGTAACCTGTATAACTAGTCTCTGTGGGCAAAGGGGTCACACCAGCAGAATGAAATTAAAGAGAAAATGGCCAAAAATCTTGGCCATACCTTTTTAAAATATTTCTTTAGCCAATCAAAGATTTTCCTATTCACCACAGTTGACCAGAACCAGTTGCAGAATGTAAATGTGGGTGCCAAAATCTCTCCAGGATACCTCTTATTACTCATTGCTTCTCTGGAAACAAACTTCCAGTCTTTCCATATTGTGAGAAGTTACATTAGCTGAGCAAGCTAATAGGGCCTGTGCATGCACCAGACTCTAGTTACATGTAAAATGAGAGTATCAGACCAGATCACCCCTTATGTCCCTTCCAGGGTAAAATCTATATTTTTCCCATCTTGTACATTTATCCCTGTGGCCCTATAAGTCTGGGGTAAGAAAAGAAGGAATGTCATTCTTAGAGAAAGTGGCAACATGTTATTTGTCTTCAGAAGAAAGTTAGGTTTTCATGAACTTGAGAAGGAATCATGAAGACGAGATCTAGGATGAAAAAGAGTTTGCTGGGGCAGAGTCAAGATGGCGGAGTAGAAGCAGAACCTCCAAGCGGCTCCAACTTCCACTTTCCTCAATCAGTGTAAAAAGGGGACTCTGAACAAACTTTGGAGCTGCAGAACCCACAAAATGACACAGAGAAGCTAACCTCCCACTGAGGACAGCCCAGCAGGCCAGCAGCTATTGGCCAGCATAGCTCGCTGGGAGTCAAGCCCAGGCCAACGTGAGCCAGAGGTTTTAGCCCCAGTGCAGGCCTGACCAGCTGCCGACTGGAGGGACTCCAGATCACCAGCAGCTGTGGCCGTCTCCAGAATTATCAACACTTAGATGCGAAGGACAAAGTGAGAGGTCAGTGCAGTCTGGACTTTGGGACCCAGTAAGTGGGAGTGCATTGGCTTTTGCCCCCAGGGCGAGAAGCCACTGAGACACCCGGCACAGCAAGCCAGCGCCACTTGGCAGCTTCAGCTCCTGGCCTGCAGAGTGTAGGGGGACCAAGCGACCAGTCTGAGGGATAATCACTCTTAATTTAACCTGCTTGGATCTGGATTGCGGTCTAGGGTGGAGGTCCTGGGGTGTGTGACCAGCTTGCCAGAGTGTGTGGAGGCTTCCAAGACGGCACCCAACTAATATCTCCAGCAGCTGAGAAAACCCCAGCATTTGGGACGAAAGCTCCCCTGTCTGGTGGCAGAGTCCTACTGTGGCAAAAAGCCCAGGGGTCAAGTGACTGAGGGTTTACATGACCAGGCAAAGGAAACAAAGCAAACAGAAGATTCCAACATTAGACTCCTATTTTGGGGACAAAAAGGAGCAAAGCATGGAACAGGAGGAAGACAGTGAAGTCAGGACTGCACCAAAAGCTTCAAAGGAAAATAAGAGCTGGTTACAGGCCACAGGGGACCTTAAGAGGCAGATAAGAGCAGTGGAGGAAAAATTGGGAAGAGAAATGAGAACAATGCAAGAAAATTACAAAATGAGAGTCAACAGCCTGACTGAGGAAAATTATACCTTAAAAAAATAGACTAACTCAAATGGCAAAAGAGGTTCAAAAAGGCAATGAGGAGAAGAATGCCTTAAAAAAGCTGAATTTGCCAGGTGGAAAAAGAATGTCAAAAGCTCACTGAGGAGAATCATTGCTTCAGAATTAGATTGGAGCAAATGGAAGCTAACGACTTTATGAGAAATCAAGATACTGTTAAACAGGTTGAAACAAATGAAAGAATAGAAGGCAATGTGAAATATCTCATGGGAAAAACCACTGACCTGGAAAATGGATCCAGGAGAGATAATTTAAAAATTATTGGACTACCTGAAAGCCATGATCAAAGTAAGAACCTAGAAATCATCCTCCAGGAAGTTCTCAAAGAAAACTGCCCTGATGTTTTAGAACCAGAGGGCAAAATAGAGGTTGAAAGAATCCACCGATCACTTCCTAAAAAAGATCCCAAAAAGAAAACTCCTAGGAATACTATAGCCAGGTTCTGGAATTCCCAGATTAAGGAGAGAATATTACAAGCAGCCAGGAAGAAACAATTTGAATATTGGGAAACACAATCAGGATAACCCAGGATCTGGCAGCTTCTACATTGAGGGATCGAAGGGCTTGGAATATGATATTCCAGAGGTCAAAGGAGCTGGGATTAAAACCAAGAATCACTTACCCAGCAAAACTGAGTATCATGTTTCAGGGGAAAATATGGTCATTCAGTCAAATAGAGGACTTTCAAGCATTCTTGCTGAAAAAAAAACAGAGTTGAATAGAAAATTTGACATTCAGATACAAGAAACATGAGAAGGTAAACAGGGAAAAGAAATCATAAGAAACTTATCAAAGTTGAGCTATTAACATTCCTATATGGAAAAACAATAATTGTAACCAACGAAACTTTTCTCAATATGAAAATAGTTGAAGGGAATAGAAATATATATGTGTGTGTATATATATATATATATATATATATATATATATATACATATGTCTACAATGAGGGTATATGGGCATATGAATACATATGTGAATGTGTGTATATATGTTTACAGGTAGACATAGAGGGCACAGGACCAATTTAATAGGAAGGGATGATACTTCAAAGGTGAAATTGAGAAGTGAGAGAGGAATATAATGAGAGGAGATGGGGAGAGACAGAATGGGATAAACTATCTCATATAGAAGAGGCAAGGGAAAATGGTTACAATGGAGGGAAAGAATAGGAAGGCAAAAGGGAATGGGTCAACCTTATTCTCATTGAATTTGGCTCGGGAAGGGAATGAAATAAACACTAAATAGGATATCTCACCCTACAGGACAGTAGGAGATAAGGGGATGAGAGGGGGGATGATGGAAGGGAGGGCAGGCTAGGGGCACGGGAAGTTGGAAGCAGCCACTTTTGAAAAAGGATGGGATCAAAGTAGAGAATAGAACAAGTGGGAGGTGGGATAGGAGGGAGGGAATTATAGTCAGTCTTTTACAATATATCTACTATGTTAATGTTTTTCATTAGCTATACATGTACAACCTATACTGAACTGCTTATCTTCCCAGTAAGGGTGGGTGGCAAGGGAGGAAGGGAATGAATCTGGAGTTCAAAGTTTTAAAATCGAATATTTAAATATATATTGTTATTATTAATACTATTTTACATGTAATTGGGAAATAAGATATACAGGCACTGGGGCATAGAGATCTACTATGCTCTACTGGAAAAGTCAAAAGGGGTATGGGAGAAAATATGGGAGAGAGCAGATTGGAGGAGGGGATATCCTGTGGGACTGCTTATTTTGGGGTGGTGGGGAGGGGAAAAACGGGGAGAAATTTTGTAACTCAAAATCTGGCAGAAATGAATGATGTAAATCAGAAGTTAATAAAGTATTTCAAAAATGAAAAAAAAAGAATTTGCTAATAATAAAATGTTTTAGATAGCAGAGTGGAAAAGTTTAAAAGAGGATAGAAACTGGGAAAAGCTAAGGCCAAATTTACTATGAAGCTTGGGGGTCACTGGCATGCTGCTTTCCCAATGAATGCCATGCTGATATTGTACTTATCCCAAGCAACCCTCAAAGCCTGGATCTCCAGGTCACTCAGTTTCTGGAGAGGAGGGGGTAAGGAAATCTGACCCAGTGGGAGGGCAGGCCTCAGGAAAGGGACATGATAGCTACAAGACCACGGTGAGTCCTGATGGTTGGGAAGGGGAGCAAGCATAACGGAAATGTTCTTTTGGGGGAGGGAAGGAACACCTGGACTCCGTGTGTCAGTGCCTGGACCAGTGCATCTGCTGCCCTAACACAGAGCTGTTTGTGTTAACAAAGAAGTTAGTGATAGTTCTAACTGTTTGCTACACAACCAAGAGTGAACTCTAGCCCTATTCTGCCACTCACTCTTTTTTGAGTTAGTATCAAATGGGCAGAACCTCCATTACCTTGGTGAGCTAGACTGGGGAAGGAAGAATTTATTAAAATTATGGTGAAAAATGTTCAGCATTGTCTTTTAGGAGCACCACCCAACTGCTTGCTGAAAAGTTATAGTTCTAGGGATACCCATCAATTGGGGAATGGCTAAACAAGTTGTGGTATATGAATGGAATGGAATACTATTGTGCTATAAGAAATGAGTAGACGGATTTCATGATAACGTGGAGAGACTTATATAAACTGATGCTGAGCGAGAAGAGCAGAACCAGGAGAACTTTGTACACAATTACAGACACATTGTAACTGTAACTACTAATTTTGATAGACTGGGCTCCTCTCAGCAGTGCAAGGTTATAAGACAACTCCAAAAGACTCAGGATGGAAAGGGCTGTCCACATCCAGAGAAAGAGCTACAGAGTCTGAATGCAGATTGAAGCAAACGACTTGCTCTCTCTCTCTCTTGTTTTATATCTTCTTTCTCATTGTTCCCTCTATTGGTTATAATTCTTCTTTACAACTTGACTAATGTTTAATGTGAAGGTATCTGTAGAACCTATATCGGATTTTATGCTGCCATGGGGAAAAGGGGGAGGAGAGGAAGGGGGAGAAAAATTGAAACTCGAGGGATTGTGGAACTGAATATTGTAAACTAAAAGTAAATAAATTATTTTTTTAAACTTAATGCTCTAGGCAGTGACTGAATTACCCTTCCTAAGGCTAAGTACATAATAGATGCTCAAAAACCACTTGATGATTGGAGTTTTATTTATCAAGAATGATTAACCTCTACTAATGAGCTGCTCTAATGGCTTACCAGGATGCGAAGGTAACCTCGTGTTCTGGAAGTCTTTCAATTAAGTATAAGTTTTGGCAGGTTCTACCAAGCAGGGGGGAAAAATGTAGAATGCAAACCTGGTACTATGTAGGGTTGTTATGAGAATCAAATGAGATACCATTTATAAAGCACTTAGTACAGTGCCTGGTACATAGTAGATGTTCTATAAATACTAGTTATGATGATGATGATGATCGTGATTGTGGTGCTGCTGCTGCTGATGATTACTGATGATTGATGTTTTTTTTTCTGAAGAAAAAAAATCTAAGTTTGGATAGTCTCATTACTTGGTTGGCCTCAGGTTGATGAATTTGCAGCAACTTTGAAGGACCAGCTACTAAGCAATAGAGAGGTCAAAATTTCCATTTATAGAGGAGCATCCATGTGAATAAAATTACAATTCTAAGAAGTATAAATAATGATGGGCAGAGTTATAACTAGCAGTTCTGTTCCCTTGGGGGTAAGCCCCCCAAAATGTGCCTTGGGGCATACAATATGGAGGTGAATTTTCAAAAACTAATTCAATGGGAGGGAGTGATCCTCAGTCAAAAACTTTAGACCTCAGGACATTATTCTGTGGAAAGAAAATGTAAACCCTGGGATACTGCTAGGTCAATACTGAAGAGATTATTACTGAAAGAAGAAATATGGGCTGGATTGAGTAGTAACTCACTCGGAACAAGGTAGGAGGAAGAAGAAGTATACCATCCAGTAGATTCTTATTTTAACATTATTTTTGTTAACTAAATGCTATTCTGATTTGTTTCTACCTGTGAAAGGAGTCCTTACAGGACTCCATTTCTAACATCATAGCTTGTAAGCCCCTACTAATAGGCTTCTAAATAACAATCAGCCAGTAGATACAGTCAGCATTTAGTGAAGGCACTAAGATGGCATAATGAGAACAGTAGGTATAAAACATTTTCCCAATAAACCTGGGGAAGTTTCTCCCACAAATACAGTATCCATGGAAAGAGTGGGCTCCAGCTTAGAATAAATGATAAGGGATAAGTATAAGAAAACAAGCCACTTCCCAGCTCCATCTTAGAGTTGACAAAGCCTTGTGGAAGGCATGATCTGGTGACTGCACTGGTAGCCATATGGAGAGGCCCTATTACTTCTAGATTATAGTAAGCAAAGGGCTATCCTAGGCCTGTTTTTACCGCTGCTCATGTCTGCACATTCTGCTGAATTAATGGCCCTGCCTACTCCACTGCCATTGGAACTCATCACTGCCCACTGCATTTGAGGAAATACTGTTGCTTGGCTGCCACTGAGGACCATGCCAATTCCCATCACTGCTGCTGATGCCCATACTGTGCTACTACTGTGCCAGAGTCTAAAAATCCCCACCTCCTCACCCCTGAGTCCAGAGATATGTTACTATTCTGGAGCGAGAGTACTGTCCTCCCCTTCCCTCCCCACCATCCTGGGACTGAATGCTACTATGGGCATGGCTGCTGACTACCAATGCCTGGGCGTACAGGCACTAATGCCATCTCCCTGTTCTGGGACCTAGTAATACTCCCCTTTGGCAGAACCTGAGCACTTTCTGCTCAAGCCAGTGAATATCTGATGCCTTAGGTACTGTCATAGCTCTACTGTGCTGATGCCTAGTGCTGCCCCCCTGTTTTGGAACCAGAGCACTGCTCCCCCCAGTACTAGGGCTTGAGCATTGCCCCTGTATCCTGGGGCCTGTGCTTGTACCCATTCCTTAGGGGACCTTCAGAGGAAATCACAAGGAAAAGGCAAGATAGAGTTCTAAATAGCAAGAGCAGAAGCTGTTTACCCTTGTTAACTATTACCGATACCCTCCTGCCTTCTGGATTTGGCACATTTGGACATGTTCCCAATTCCAGGAGTGTCTCTAGGGTCCTAATGAGGATTGAGCATTATGTTTTCAAGCATGTCCCCTAGTGCTTTTCATCTGAGAGTTTCAGCAAAGTCCATGTGGCACAGTTTCCAAAGGCCTCCTGAATGTCATATAAAAAGCCCCGAGCATTTCATTTATTACAGTTCTTAGATAATCCCCAAATTACAGTCTTTAGGAAGGACTCAGGCCCAGAACAGATGTCTGATCTGGAGATCACTATCATCACCAAAAGCAAAAATTATGCAAATTCAACTTGTTGTTCAGTTGTGTTCAATTTTTTGTGACCACATTTGGGGGTTTTTTGGCATAGAGATGGGAGTAGCTTGCCATTTCCTTCTCCATCTCATTGTACAGGTAAGGAAACTGAGGCAAACAGTGTTAAGTGATTTTTCTGGGGTCACTCATCTAATAAGTGTCTGAGGCCAGATTTGAACTCAGGAATATGAGTCTTCCTAACTCTACATCTATCCATTGTAACACCTAGCTGTCTTTCAGTAGTTTATATCATTTCTTACTTTCATGGCACAGTTCCCAAAGAGGCAGAACATATTCATATATCTCTCTAATTTACTCTCTTAATTCCCTCAGGTCAGTGATTGAATAATTCACAATGTGTATGCATACAGCATCCCCAGAAACACCACCAGAAGTCAGGCCTTCTGGGGCTCACTTTCCTCTGCACCACCCTTCTCTCATTGTAACAAAGTCATTCCAATCCAATTCCAGTCCAACTACTACCAAATAGCATAGGCTATGCCTTACTCCTCAGACTGGTCTGGTGGTTCAGGCTTAAGAATGGAGTAAAATGAGCCACTGAAAGTCATCTAACAGTTAAGGAAAGGAAGTTGACTTAGCCAAAGCATGAAAAGAATATTCAGCAAGGATAGAACTTGGATTCAGTTGGGTGCAAATTTCCTGCCTCTTTGTTGGCCTCGCTGGTCCACTGGGCAGAACCCTGAGGGAGAAACATCTGATTCCTTGTAAGCAAGCTTTGGATTTAGGCCACCAGGAGACTATGTCATAAATTTTAATCCTCTGGACCAATTAAATGTTGAGTGTGGTTTCAGTACCTTTTAAGGAAATACTAGCTAGACTATATGGTATAGGCTCTTAGGAAAAGCTAGCTTAGCCCTCATGGCAGGATGTTAGGAAATATTACTCCTACTACAAGGAGATTTCTAAAATTAAAGGCAAGATAAAACAATTGAACTAATAAAGAGTTGGTTTTTAAAAGGTCACCATTAACTGATTTTATAAAAAGAAAAGTGAAAGCTAAAACCAAAAATGAAAAGAGGGAATTCACAACAAATTAAAGAAGGAATAAATAAAAATCTAAGGAACTACTACCATACTGAATTATTATGATGACAAAATAGGTAACCTAAACAAAATGTATAAATGCCCATAAAAATATGAAATACCTAATTTCCCAAATCAGGCCATAAATAACATAAATATCACAGAAAGAGAAACTGATCCAGTCATAGATGAATTACCAAAAGAAAAACTCCAGATCTTGATGGATTTTCAAGGAAATTTTATCATATATGTTAAAAATTAAATGATTCCACATAACTCTTTCAAAAACAGAGAAAATAGTCATTCTACTAAACTTTTTCTGAGATAAACATGGTTTTGACTCCCAGAACCCAGAGAGATAAAGCAGAGAAAGAGGACTATGTGGACCAATATCATTAATTAAAATTAATACAAACATTTTAAATAAAATACTTGCAGGGGTGGCTAGGTGGCACAGTGAGTAGAGCACTGGCCCTGTAGTCAGGAGGACCTGAGTTCGAATCTGGCCTCAGACACTTAACGCAAAAAAAACTAGCCGTGTGACCTTGGGCAAATCATTTAACCCCAATTGCCCTCCAAAAAGCAAAAAATTAAAATACTTGCAAAGAGATCACAGTAATATAGATTTTAAAGTTATTCATTATGACCATGTTGAATAATAGCTCTACATTAGGAAAAATTCATAGAATATATCATAAAAAATTTCAAACTTCAAAAAAGTTTGAGGAAGAGAATGAGCATTTATTAAGTACCTACTGTGTGCCAGGTGCTGTACTAAGTACTTTATAAAAATTATCTCATTTGATCCTCACAACAACCCTGGGAGGTAGGTGCTGTCATCATTCGCCATTTTACAGATGGGGAAACTAAGGCAGATAGAGGTTAAGTGATTTGCTGAAAGTGAAATTAGTAAGTGTGTAAGGCCAGATTTGAATTCAGATTTTCCTGATGACTCTGGACCTGGTACCATGGAGGAGCTATGATATAATTTTATCAATAGATGCAGAATAGAAATGCAATAGAAAAGGCCTTCAATAAAATTCAGTATTCATTGATCTTAACAATGCTAAAAAGCATAGGAATCAGAACACATCTCTTTAATGTGATCAAAAATATTTTATAAAACCAGAGCTAGCATCATGTGTAATGGAGAAATACTGGAAGCTTTCCCAGTGAGATCAGGAGAGAAACAAGTGTGCCCAGTGTCATCGTTATTTGACATGGTATTAGAAATAATACAAGGAAAAGAAATCCAATGAGTAACCATTGGCAGAGGAGGTAAAATTATATTCATATGATGAATGATGATATGGTTCCCTTAAAAACTAGAAATAAAAAAAAATAGAGACAATTGCCTCAGCAACATCCACAAAATCATTGGCATTTCTGTGTATTGCTACTAAAAATCCAGGAGGGTGAGATAGAGAAATAGCACTTATTTCTTACAATTTATCATTTTTATTTTTTGAGCAAAAGCTATTTTTAGCTCATCTGTACCTCCTACTGTCCCTCAAATGAAAAAATTAAAAGAAAAAATAAACCTGCCCAACAAATCCGTTAACACTTAGTACCATAAAACAAATTCCTACATTAGCCATGTCTGAAAATGTGCATTTCTTTCTACATTTCAGTTCATCCCCTCTCTGTCAGTGACATGGGTGACATGTTTTATCTTTATTCATTTGGACCTGGAGTTCATCACTGCATTGATCAGGGGTTCTAAAATCATTCAAAGCTGTTTTTCCTCTATAGTATTGTTACCTTTATATAAGTTGTTCTAATTCTGCTCACTTCACTCTGCATCAGTTTATAAAAGTCTACCCAATTTTCATTGAAATTGTCTGTTTCATTTTTTATGGCCTAATTATGCCATTCAACTCATATACCATAGTTTGTTTAGGCTGTTCCCCAATAGGAGGATATGCATTTAGTTTCCATTTGGGGGCTTCTGTGCAAAGAACTCCTATAAATATTTTTGTTTTTATAGATCCTTTTCATCTTTCTTTGATTTCTTTAGGGATAAAAGCCTAGTAGTGATATAGATGTATCAAAAGGGTATATATGGTTTGGGACAAATAAATAGCATTTAAAATAGCAGCAAAATGTTTTTAATATTTAGGAGTTAATCTACAAAAGCATATACAAGACTTTCACAAATACAACTACAAAACAGTTTTTGCGTGTCACTTAGGACCCTAACCACTGCTCAGTCCCTAAGGACTCTGAACTCAAATGAACTTGGGCAAGTTACTTAACCCCAGTTGCCTCCAAATTTTTTTTTCTTAAAGTTCATATGAAGGAAAAAAATGTCAATAATACTTAGGGAAATGAAAAAATAATTAAAGGGGTTTGGCATTACTGGATTTCAAATGATACTATGGTACTAGATTAAAAAAAATAAGTTGATAAGTGGGAAAGATTAGACATTGTCACCCAGCTAGTATGTGTCAGAGGCAAGACTTCAATACAAGTGTTCCTGCCCAAGAGCCTGATTCTTTATTCATTTCACAAGGCTTCCACTTACATACTGACTGCATGACCTTGACAAGTCTCAATTCCCCAGTGCCCCAGGAAACTGTAGAACTGAGGATGGGCAAGTACTGACCTACATGGATGGAGGGAGTTTCCTCACCAGAATTTCTTTATACCCATGAAATCACAAGTCTGATCCCAAAAATGCATAGCACATCTTTAATTTTTTCAAAAGCCTCAAGGGGCTAGCAGTTTAGAGATCTGTGTGTTTGAGTTAATCCATCTATGCAAAGGCCTCATCTGTGTGCTGCATGTGACAGTATTTGAGGCTAGCCACAGTTGGGGCCAGCCTTGCTTTCATCTTCCTTGTGGGTAAGAGCTCTGAAGCCCCATCCCAATATGGCAAAGGACAAGGCACATCCAGGAGATAAACAGAGCATGGAATGACCTACCATTTAGATGCAATGTCCTTTTTTCTTCCATTTTCATTTATCACAAGATAGGGATATTGATGTGATTCAGTACTTCAAGTCTATCAGCTTGTTGGTCAATGGGAAAATATCTCATATTTAGAGTATTTATAAAGTAAGTGATCACAGATAATCTGAAAACGATGATTTTTAATCTTCCCCACTTCCTTTTCTGCTATGCTGCCATCATTACTGCAAAGCCAGAAAGGACCTAGGGACATTTTACTTCATACATAAAAGAACTCCTCATCCATCAGTCAGCCTGTGCAATGAATATCTTGGTACTTAGCCAGGCTGGTCCTAAGACAGAAGACTTCGTATAGTTCTAAAAATTCAGGTGTGACAATGGACACAAAATGCTTTTTAATTCTTAAAGTATGATACACATTTATCATTATTGTCATTACCGCCATGATCGGCTGTCATCATCTCATCCTTTTCATCTTATTTGATGGCATTCAGATGAAAGCTATTCTTGGGTAAGTCACTACCTCATTATTTTTCCTTTATGTTTAATGTTCTGTGGACCATTGTGTGGGTGATAAAATGACTTTAAAAAAATTAATGAATGTTTTGGGCTGTAGGTTCATGGACAGAACAATCCCATTAGTGGAAAGGACAATAGAGATGAAATATAACATGGTTTTGATTTCTTCTTCTGGGTTCCAATGTTTTGAAAGCTTTTAATTTCGTATAGTTTAGAAATTATTAGATTTCAATACTATGACATCTCTTACAAACATTGTCCTTTAGTTTATTATTTAGTAATAGGAGTAGGAGTAGTATCATTTCCTCCCATGGTAGAACTTCTCAGAACTCACTACTCCACTCTTATAGTCTTTAAGTTGCTGTCATAGTCCTAGGGTCACCGTCATGTCACATTGAAGCATCCTCCACTCTGTAGAGTATGTACACACACATTTATTATGTATGATTTTTGTCTATTTTAAATGACTGGTCATTTTATTGCAAACATAGAACATGCTTTTGACTAAAATCAGCATTCTGACAATAGGCATACTATTTTCAATAAGAGTATAGATAAACATATTGACCTACATGTATCCAATCCATATTGTACTATACACAATTCAGATCTGTCTTGTCAAAGCAATAGAGGCCTGGATTGTTTAGAAATAAAACAAATTGCATGACTCCTGATTGCAAAGCACATGACCCCAGGATATTTCAATTTTGTGTAATCACCACCTTTCTATTTAGGTTTGAGGTTTTTTTGTTGCTGTTGTTACACAGTCACTTTTTACTCCTTATGATGAAAATACACATACATACACAAATACACATAGTTTGAGGAAGCCACATTGTTGTCTACTAGTTCAAAATTCTATAATTATTAAGAGCAGACTTTTCCAAGAAGTGGAAGATTTTTAAAAAGTAGTGATGTGTCTATCAGATCGGTTAACATGACAAAACAAGAAAATGATAAATGTTGGAGATGTGGGAAAGTTGGAACACTAATTCAGTGTTGGGGTTGTGAATTGATCAAACCATTCTGGAGAGCAATTTTGAACCATTCCCAAAAGGCTATAAAAATGTGCACACCCTTTGACTCAACAATACCACTTCTAGGGCTGTATACTGAAGAGATCATAAAAATGAGAAAAGGACCCACATGTACAAAAATATTTATAGCAGCTCTTTTTGTGGTGGCAAAGAATTGGAAATCAAGGAGATGCTCATCAGTTGGGGAATGGCTGAACAAGTTGTGGTATGTGCATATGATGAAATACTATTTTGCTATAAGAAATGATGAACAGAGGACTTCAAAAAACCTGGAAAGACTTATATGAACTGATGCTTAGTGAGAGGAGCAGAACCAGAAGAACACTGTACATAGTAACAACAACAGTGTGCAATGACTGACTTTGATAGACTTAGCCATTGTCAGCAATGCAAGGACTAAAAACAATTCCAAAAGACTCATGATGGAAAATGCCATCCACATCCAGAGAAAGAACTATGGAATTTGAAAGCAGAGTGAAGCAGACTATTTTGTTTTGTTATCTTTCTTGTGGTTCCTCCTATTCATTCTAGTTCTATATAACATGACTAAAGTGAAAGTATGTTTAATGGGAATATATTGTAGAGTTTATATCAGATTGCATGGCATCTTGGGGAGGGAGGAAGGAGAAAAAATTTAAAACTTATGAAAGTGAATGTTGAAAACTAAAAATAAATTAATTAATTTTTAAAAAGAAGTGATGTAATAATTCTAGATTGTCAGTGTCAGTGGGATGCTGCAGGATCCTTCTAAATACAAGGTCCTTGTAGAATAGTTACTATAGTTACTATACTACTACAAGAATACTTACTATAATCCTGTAATCCTTAATAGTCATATAGTGCTTTTATGAGAGGATCCCAGAGCAATTTACAAACATTAAGCATCCAAATTTCCTTATGAGCTACTGCACACATTATTACCCTTATTTTAAAGATGACTCAACTGAAGTAGTAATGTTAATAAGTAATATGAATGCAAGTTATTATATGAGATGTAAAATTAATTAGAAACCAATTTAAGAATTCTACTTAACAATTAACCACATAGGTTTACTTTCTTTCTATTTGTTATCTCTCTAGTTTTTGGCCTTCTTTCCCTCTCATTTCTAGGAACACAGTAGACTGCATAATCAAATCCTTTTGTTTTAAATATTTATCAGTAAAAAACATTAAGCAACCCAAGGGGCTCAGAGGCTGTGCCTGTTCCCACTCTACTAAGGGACTGCTCTCAGTTCTAGACTGAGGCATGTATTGATTGGATTCAGTCCTGAGGAAGTCTGACCACCTAAAAGAAGGATCAAACTTTTTTCTTGTATTTTCCCTCCTGTTTAGAACTTCAAGGAATATTACTTAAATCTTATAATTTGGCTCATATCTGGGGTCTCCCCCCAAAAAAGCGACTCAACATATAATATAAATCAGACATTGGACAGCTATTTATTTCTTCCATACAAAAGAAATGGTAAAAGTCAGGGGCTGCTAGGTGGCATAGTGAATGGAGCACCAGCCCTGGAGTCAGGAGGACCTGGGTTCAGATCCAGCCTCACACACTTAACACAAAAAATAGCCATGTGACCTTTGGCAAGTCACTTAACCCCAATTGCCCTCAAAAAAAAGAAAGAAGAAATGGTAAAAGTCACAAACAACTCACAGCTGGCATTGACAAAGACTCAAAACATGAAGCAGTTATATTACTTATAACTACTGTTACACTTTCCCAGTAAGGAAAGACTTAAACATCAGAATGTGAAACAATTTGAAGAACTGATCGACTTAAAATTTCATCTTGTGTGTCTACCTTTTACCCAGAAATTCCACTAATAAGTCTATAATCCAAGGAGATCAATGAAAAAGAAAAAGGATCCATATATACTAAAGTATTTATAGCAACTCTTTGTGGTGCCAAAGAATTGGAAACTGAGGGAATGCCCATCAAATGGAAAATGGCTTAAACAAGGTAGGGTATATGAATGTGATAGAATACTATTGTGCTATAGGAAGTGATGAAGAGGATGGTTTCTGAAAAACCTGGGAAGACATATATGAAGTGGTATAAAGTGAAATGAACAGAACCAGGAGAAAAATTTACATAGTAATAGCAATATTGTAAAGATGACCAACTGTGAAAGATTTAAAAACTCTGATCAATATAATGATCTACCACAATTCTGAAGAACTCTTGAGAAAAAATGCTATCCATTTCCATATAAAGAACTGATAATCTTGAAGTGTATTTTTTCTTTTTCTTTTTCTTGTTTCCCTGCCCCCCCCCCACAGGACATGGCTGATATGGAAATATGTTTTGCATGACTTCACAGGTATAAGGGGTGTTATATTTCTTGTCTTTTCAATTGGTGCGGGAGAGAGTAGAGGAAGGAAAGAATTCAGAACTGAAAGTAAAATTGAATAGAGTTAAAGAATTAAAATAAAATTCACCTTGCTCCAAACATTTTCCTTTAGGTCAATATCTTCTAGCAAGTCAGACCAGGGAGTGGGCTCACCTTCCCATTGTCAGTCATTTTCTTTTCCTAGAAGTGCTGTCTAGAGAGAGTTAACTCCTAAAGTTCAACTAATACCTACAAAGGAATCCAGAAAATCCTGAGGTATCATAGTAGCCACCCCAAAGGCTCCATCTCAGGATCACTGTTCGGTCACCTGGAAAGAAAAACAAAGCAGAAGAGGCAACCAGAGTTTCATCTGAGTCTTTGCTTTGGCTGGCACATGGGAGCAGTTGCCATGCCGTAAAAGTAGGGGATGTGTGGTTTCTATCCCCAAAACCTTCATAAGAGAGTTACTTCCCACATATCCCAAAGAGTTGAAGTAAGAGAGGATGTTGAAATTGATTCTTGTTTTTCACTGCTAGAGCCCCACTCCTCTACCAATGCCAGACTCTGGAGGGAGGAAGGGAAAGGGCCAAGGGACTACTCACTATTTGCTGCATCATCTCAAGTACTAATCCATTCAATGTCAAGTCAGGCTAACCCTTTGAGTAGGCAGAGGAGATAAGCATATGGGATGGCCCTGTAGCCACATTTCCATCAGGTGCAATTCACATTACATATGCCACTGATTAGGCAATAAGAACTTTATAAACAGATCAGAAGTAGAAATTATTAGTTCTGATGATCATTTTGCTTGGTAATAAGAGTTCATTGTATTACCTAGGGCACCTTACTTTAGCGCTTCTGTTTCAAATCTGGTTTTCCTTATTATCATTTTTTGAATACCAGAGATGTATAGGCAGCATAGAACATTAACCTAGACAGAACCTCTGGCCTTCTTTGTTCCAAGTCTTTAATTCGGGCTGCTGAGAAACATAAGGTCTTGAGAATCTAAGGCACTTCAAGCCTCACAGGTAGCTAAGGCCATAATGATGAGAAAAAAATATCAAAATTTTCAGAGTTATCA
The DNA here is from genome assembly GCF_028583685.1 of Petaurus breviceps papuanus. Lineage (NCBI taxonomy): Eukaryota > Metazoa > Chordata > Mammalia > Diprotodontia > Petauridae > Petaurus > Petaurus breviceps. Next base: position 6,384,183 of record NW_027186546.1, on the reverse strand, counting down.
TGAGGGATGATTGATGGAAACTGGCTTCATAAAAGCAACATATATAGGTTAACCAGCGACTACTATAATAGGGCACCTAAGTAGCACAATGGATTGAGTGCCAGGCCTGGAGTCAGGAAAACTCATCTTCTTGAGTTCAAATCTGTCCTCAGACACTTATGCTGTATGAGTTGGGCAAGTCACTTAACACGGTTTGCCTCAGTTTCCTCATCTGTAAAAAGAGCTGGAGAAAGAAATGGCAAACCACTCCAGTATCTCTGCCTAGAAAATCCCAAATGGAATCATGGAGAATTGGACACAACTGAAAATGACTGAACAACAATATCCTAATTTTAGTATACTGACCATCATCATCTTCCCAGTATTTTACATTGATACTGGCACTTATTTTTTTCAAATCACTTTTAAGTATATCATCTCATTTCATTTTATTATAAAGGAAGTTAGGAGTGAAGTCAACTGAAATGAAGGAAAATAATCACTAAATCTAGCTCAAATTAAACCTATCCCTACTAGTTTACTAAATGAAAAGAAAGGAGGAAGTACATACTTAAGTACTTTGATTATTTATGACCTCATCAATGTGTGTAATTCTTCCAGCAAGGCAAATGTCAACCCATCCATACCCTCCCAACCTATGGTATTCTTGTTTACATCCTCGGCATCAGTAACTGAATTCCAGAATACCAGAAGACTTGCTTTCCTGATCTTTTGAAACTTGCAAGGTTAGAAGCTCCAAATCCCTTTACCTAAATGGAAACAGGAAAATTCAGAGGCAAAGCACTGAAGCCTGTTTCATGGGAGTATGTGGCACCCTCAGATTTGAGCATTATTTTTTAGTGGACACCATCAATGAAGTCAAACCAGGAGAAAGCAGCTAAAGAGAAAAAGACTGAAACTCTGACCTACAGTGCCTTTTGAAGGTATCCTCAGTTCTGCTGACTTAACCAACTGAAAAGGTTTCTTTAAACCATATGATTAGCAGGATGGAATGAATGACAAAATGTCAGAGCAAGCTCAAATCTCTCCAAGGCATCTCCATTGTGTGTCATCTCGTCTTTTCTGGAAGCAGGATCAGGAACCTTTTTCTTGTGAGAAGGCTGTCAGAAGTACTCTATACATGTACCAGCCATTATGCTAACAAGTCAGAAGTCCAAGTCAAAGGGAGGGTAGAGAGAGGCCCATGGCATGGGCTCTTCCTCCCCCTATTCATTCCTACACTTATGTACTAAACATCACATGTGAGGAGCTACCCTAAGAATCCTCATCTGTGTTGACATACTATAGTCATGTGTGTTCACAAGTAAGCTTATCCTACTACAGTAGTAACTCTGTATTACAGTGTAAATACTGATTACAAAGTGAAGATAGGAAGGGCCTCTTTGGTGAATCTAGGACAGGGAGGCACTGGACTGGCTGTAGAAGATGCTTCTTGCCAGAACACTTCTCCCTACCCTTCTCCCCCCAAGCAAGACAGAACAAGGTAAGGGGACAAGAAAGTGCCTAAATGTGATCCATTCTCTATGAGCAATTAGTTTAATGCTAGCCATATTATCTCTCAACATGATATAGGACCTTAGTAATGTCCCTTCTCTTGAGAAAACAGAAGGTCAGGCAAACCCTAAAAAGAAAAGAAAAAATCCAAGTGGCTTCTAAAAGGGCTTACACGTCAGGGAAAAAAAATGCTCAAGCTTCTAAAATAAAATCTGTTTTAAAAAAAAAAGAGTTGCTAACTGTTTTTAGCAATATGTAGTATAAATAACCCTAAGCTTAGTGATAAGAAGTTGGAATGGCAATAGGCAATGCAAAATCAATCAATCAAACAAGTGTCTGTTATAGACACTGTACTAGGTACTAGAGATACAAATCCAAGACAGAGATAGTTCTTAATCTCAAGGAGCTTACATTAAAAAATTTTCAGGGGTAGCAGGCTATCCTTTCCCTCTCCCTTGGGCCATTTGTTTTTTATTATTATTACTGGAAAAGAATGGGGAAAGGAGCAGAGAAAAGTTTTAAAAGCTGGCATGAATCCAAGAAAATGAATTGGTTCATGACCATTGTAAAGTTTTTTTCTTCCTTGTATGAATGTGACAATTAAACATGTATTTGTTGGTACATGTCAGTGAGAGGGGAAATAGCACCTTAATAAGTGAAATCAGGAAAAAATAAATGAGATTTTTTTAGTAAGGAGTTTTCAGATTATTTTATTGAGATTAGAATATAATTTGAAAAGAATTAATTTGGTTTTGTTCCATCTACTTTTCCCTCTTAGTTTAGCCAAATAGAAAATGAAATTGGGAAAAGAAAAAAAATAAGGAAAAGGATTCTTTTACTTGCTCCTAAGATTTGTTTGTACTGAAAAAGGCCTAAATTCAGAAATCAGAATAATCTTATACATAGGGAATCAAGGCAGCAGACACAAAGTCTTGATGAGCTTGATGCAAATTATAATGGGAAAGAAACTGGGTTTCAATATCATTTAGATATATGCTGTATTTCTTAGTGATGTTCCTTTGGATACTTAATTATGGATTGTTAAACTGGGAATTGACAGGTTAAAAAACTTAACATTTGCATCCAAGATACATTCTTGCTTCCTCTCTGTCTCCATCTCATTCTCCCTCTGTTTCTGAATCTCTGTCTTTTTCTGTTTCCTTCTCTATTTCTATCTCTCATATCCCTGACACTATTAGGACTCATCACAACAGTATACATATTTTATTTCTAGCTATAACACTACTTACCTCTTATGTGGACAACATACGTTCATGTTTTAAGGGTGCTTCCCTTTCTGAGAGCTGAGCACCTCAAAAATTATGTCCTTCCTCCTGAAACACAGAACACGAGAAGTATTTCTGATGCTTTATTTTTTCTCTAAATAGAATTGAGTGGTATCTATATCAATCAATCAACCAAGAAGTATTTATTCAATGCCTACTGCAGGAGTGGGGAACCTGTGCCCTCAAGGCTGCATGTGGCCCTCTAGGTCCTCAAGTGCAGCCCTTGGACTGAATTCAAACTTCAAATTCCAGTTTGGATTCAGTCCAAGGGCCACACTTGAGGACCTAGAAGGCCACAAGCAGCCTCGAGGCTGCAGGTTCCTTGCTCCTGACCTAGTGGTTTGTGTAATTTCAATCATTTTTCAGTTGTGTCTTACTCTGTGACCCCATTTGGGGTTTTCTTGGCAAAGCAATGAAACCATCCTTGATATTTAAGGTCCAGTAAGGTTCATCATACCCTTCTGGCCTGGTAAGGAGAGCTGTACAGAAATGAATAGTACTGTGGTTGTTCAGTCATTTTTTCAACCATTTCTCATGTCTGACTCATTTGAGGTTTTCTTGACAAAAATACTGAAATAGTTTGCCATTTCCTTCTCCAGCTTATTTTACAGATGAGCAAACTGAGGCAAAAAGGTATAAGTGACTTGTGCAGGGTCACACAACTAGCATCTGAGGTCAGATTTGAATTCGGGTTTTTCTGACTCCAAGTCCAGCACTGTATCCACTGCACCAGCAAACTGACTTCCACTGTACCATACATATTCAAATACACCTAGGTAGGCATATAGATAGAGTGGATAGAGTACCAGGCCTATAGTCAGGAAGATTATCTTCCTGAGTTCAAATCTGGCCTCAGACACTTACTAGCTGTATGACCCTGGGCAAGTCACTTAACCCTATTTGCCTCAGTTTCCTCATCTGTAAAATGAGCTAGAGAAAGCAATGCAAACCACTCCAATATCTCTGCCAAGAAAACCCCAAATGGGGTAATGAAGAGTTGGTCACGACTGAAAAATGACTCAAATGTGTAATTTAATGTTAGAAGATATTTAAGTTAAGCCATTCGTATGAGTAATTTGCTAATTGAGCAAATTCTCATTTTGCTGAAAAAAGATTTAAATGAAAGATTCCCTAGTGTGATCATTATATATTTCAAGTTAATTCTGTAAATTTACTGTCCTATGAGAATGGTCTATAAACTATTGACCAATGAACTTAATTTCAATTACTGGAAAAATTCTAAAATGTACTATTGAAGGAATGGTTAATGAACATTAAAAAAGGGAGCTACGACCACAAAAGGCTGGTTTGTCCAAGAATAGGTCATGCCGAAACGAATCCATTTTTCTTTTTTTTTTTTTGATAGGGTTACTAAACTAGTAGTCCAGAAGAATTCTAAGGATGCACTATTGCTTAAATTTTAGCAAATCATTTTATAGAGTCCTGGAAAAGAAAAGGAAATGATAACCCAGTTAGGTAGATCCAGAACTATTTGAATAATTGAACCCAAAGAGTTTGGCATCAACTTGGAAGGAATATCCAAGGGGTCTGTGCTTAACCCTGTGTTGTTTGACAGTTTTGTCAATGACTTGGATAAATATGTGCATAGAGCGCTTATCAAATTTCCATGACACAGAGCTGGGAGTAATAGCTAACACACTGCATATTAACACCTCACTCAATAAACTTCTATGGACCTACCCCCCTCCAACCTTTCCAGTCTTCTTATGCCCTATGCTCTCTGTCTTGTGCCCTTGGACACTCTGTCTCTCAGCTCTGGGCATTTTCACTTGCTGTCCTCCATGCCTGGTACGCTCCCCCTCCTCATTTCTGCCTCCTGGTGTCCTTGGCTTCCTTCAAATCTTAGCTAAAAATCCCATCTACAAGTAGCCTTTCCCAATCTCTCTTAATTATTTCCTACTTAGCGTACATATAGTTGTTTGTTGTCTGCTCCTTGAGGGCAGACACTGTCCTTTGCCTCTTTCTGTATCTTCAGTATAGAGGCTGGCCCATAGTAGGCACTTTAATAAATGCTTCTCGACTGGCCTACTGATTCGATAACAGTCATCGATTAGGGAGATCTCAAAAGGCTAAAATGTAAGGTTGAGTGGAATAAGCAGAAATTCAATAAGGTAAATGCAAAATTGTTCACCTGCATTCCCATATGGGAACTCCCATTCATCATACGGGAGGCAGGGCTAGGGATCAGTTTTTCTGAAATCCACTAATAATTGGATTGCAAGTTCAATGTGAGTCAGTGTGATATGGCAGTCAAAAGAGCAAAATTCATTGATCTCAGGGTACACTAAGTCTCATGGCTTTCAGGTTCAACTGCTGTATTCCCTTGATAGACTCTGTATTATACATTAGCACCCTTGAGGTAATTTGATATTTGTACATTATATTTGGGTAAGGGCCAGTTTTGACGAGACTCTGTTGGGGGAACAAAGACAGGCATTTCTTAGACATATTTTTTTCTAACTTTTTTTGGCTCAGTCTTGCTCTGTAAACATCTCTGTACTGCCAATTAAATAATTGCACAAAAGCTTGTTATTATATGCAGTTGGGTATATTTAAGGACCCAAAAAAATTTGCCAGGAGAAGGGGAGAGGGACACTGATCTGGATCTGAAAATTACAGGCTGACATTTAACAGGTATTTTATTGTCGTTTGATCTCATTTGATCTGGAGTAATGGATAGGGTCTAGAATAGTCAGTTCATGAATGAAAGCAGCATCATTCAAACAATATAATAGGCAGGTCTGTAATCAAACAAGATGGGGCTACCCTATTCAAGGAAAATTAAACAGAGGGGAATAAGTTGGGGAAATCCTGTAATCACCCCATCATTTACCCAACCTTTCCCACTGATCCTCTTGATCCACCCTGCACAAATTTAATATTCAGATTGCCACTCAGAGTAGACCCATAAGCCCCCTGTTCACCTTCTCCCCTTACATAATGGATTGTTAATTTGTTGGTAAGAGAACCTTTAAAAATAGAAGTGTCTAATCCAGGATCAGAGATCATCACAGCTGAATAGACAGACATTCATGATCCCAGAACATTCCATCCTATGCAATAAGTTCCCAGTTATAACTATAGCAAGAAATTTTCTGTTATCTGTACAAATACTATACAGCTGGTTATTGCCATACAAATACCCATATTAGTGTTCACAGTTTACAGCTGTGGAATCATGTGATTATTCCAATCTGCAGACCCTCCATCCATAGTATCCATTAAACTCTTACTGTCTCTCCGAAACTTCCATATCTTTTCTTCTCTTTTTAAGTTTCTAGTTCCACATTTCACTGGTTTACAGTGTGCTACATAATCATCATAACACATACCAGGGAAACTTAACAAGAAAAGAAAAACAGTATTATAAAATGTGACATAGAAAGTAATTGTCATTATGTGTATAATGGCTACTGTATTTTTTCCCTTCTTAATGAGTACAGGAGCGGGTGAGTAAGAGGAGGGAGAGAATTTGAAACTGAAAATAAAATGTAAAAAAAATTTTTAAAGAAAGGAATAGTCACTTAGGCGGTACAGTGGGTAGAATGCTATATTTGGAGTCAGGAAGACATTAGTTCAAATATTGCCCCAAATACTTGCTGGACGTGTGACCCTCGGCAAGTCACTGAACCCTTCTCAGTCTGAGTTTACTTATCTGCAAATTGGGGATAATAACATCACAGGACTGTTGCAAGGATCAAATGAGATAACATATAAATCACTTTGCAAATCTTAAAGCTCCTATATAAAACCTTGCTATTATTATCATTAATAGGGAGATTCACCTATAAAAGTCTATTGGAGAACTGGTAAGGAGAGCTGACATTAAGAAGGTAATGAATTTATCTTTCTCCAAAACTGAATGGGAGATGATAAAATATACAAAAATGGGTTCAAGCTGAGCTACTCATTTCTATCCCCTTCACACTCTGTAGCCATCTGTTTTTTGTTGACTTTCTTCAGGACTAATAAACAGGTGCCTGGGCCCAATTTACATATACAATATTGTTTAATGCCCAAGGGAAAGTGTTCCAAGCAAAGCTATGACCAACCTAATCTTGTTACTGAAATCACTATATATCTTACCAAGTCCTTGAAGCCCAGAAGCCAGTCCTTCCTGGGGCATTCTCCCAGTGGCTGACAATTCTAGCTCAGAGAATGAGAATCTTTAACAAACTCTTTTAGCAAGTAGGGCTTTGTTCTTCCCTCCTCCCCGCCTTCCTTCCTCTAAACCCATGCTTGATTGCATTGTCACCTGAGTCAGATCAAAAGGGTATTCAATTTCCCAGGAAAGCAAGGGCAAAGAATAATGCTCATAAATGCAGGTTTGGGAGTTTACTTCAAACAAGATCACGCCCTCATTTGGTTTAGGATTGTTAACATAGCACTAATCATGGGGGAGGTGTTTCTGTACCTAGGACTTTGGAAGGAGATTTGTTATTTCATATTGTATGGTTTCAATGGACAGTGGCAGTTTTAATCAGTGCTATTATAAATTGTCCATTTTACAAAGATTTGTACACTTGGGACTCCTCTGGACAGTGGGAATTCTCTCCTATCTTTTGGGAATAAGTAGAAGCTAGAAGTGAGGCCCCTTCCCAAAGGGCAGTTAGCATTTCACAGCTCCCCCAACCCCCAGTCCTATAGAGGAAGGGATTGAACTTATGCTGCTATTTGGTAAGTCTCCCAATTATCCTAGGGATCACTTATCATGATTCCAATTCCCTTCATCTATACCAGACATTCCCAAACTTGTTTGGCCTACCACCCCCTTTAAAAAAAAATTACTCACCATCCCCCCTGGAAATCTACTTTCTTTAACCCTTTAACTTTTTTAAAAATTTGCATCATTTCAAGAAATATATATTCTTAAATAGCCCATCTAAAATTTAATAATTCATTTTAAATTTGTGGGATTTTTTTCTGCTTTGAAATTTTGATGATGCAATGTTGTATCATGTAACTACTGTATAGAATTGTAAACAAGTCATTACACGCATATGTTCCTGCCATTGCATGCTGGACTTCTTGTGACATGCTCACCTGCCAACACTTGCTTGTCAGCAGATTTGACCACTGATCAGTTATTATTTGCATTTGACCACTGATCAGTTATTACTTGAATCAGTTATTACTTACTGGTATTTATTTGGAAAATAATGTCATCACTACGACTTTAACTCTGTCACATGACAAATGAAGTGTTAAGAACGGTTTTTCGAAATTTTCTTCTCTTCTTTTCTTATGCTTCCACTACCCCCTTATTTTTATTTAATGCCCCTCAACTGCACCCAAGGTTACTGTCACACCCCCGAATTGTTCCCCTGTCCTCCATGGGGCAGTACATCATTCATCCTTTTCTGTTCTCAATGTACTTGATGAGTATTTAGCACCTCTAAAGTATAAGCTAGTTAAGAGCATACGAGCAGTGGCCAATTGGGCCATCCCTGGAGATGATCTTAGTTTGTGCCATGATTCCAGTAATTTATCATAGTTTAATATTGCGTTGTGTCAACAATTTCTTTTAAATACCATATAACCATCTCAACTTTTCCTTGTGATTGCATTTCAAAATATCTTCCGTTTTTATGATCTACATTGTTTTCAAGAGAGCTTCTATGCTTTTACCTTGGTGTCCTCAAAGGAAACACTGAATACTCATTCATTCAGATGAACTATTAGAAGATCTGCATGAATTTTGAATCAAGTGAATTTCTTAAAAACTGCTATAAAATTACCATCTTCCCATCTGAGGGAGGAGCTCTGATAGTCTTAGGTCTTCTATGGAGAAAATATTCACATAAACTCCTTGATGTCTAAATTTACAAAGTTCATGTCTAGGCATGGAGTTTCCTGAAATATATTATGCCTCCACATTTCCATTGGAATTCAGGAGGATTTTGACATTGTCAGGAGGCTGGTCATGCTAGGAAGATGATTATCCATCAATACACCAGGAACATGTGATGGAAGTAAAAAGTTAAACTAATAAAAATCGATTAGATATAGAAAAATTAAATGAGAAGCAACTGAACTTTTAGCTGTTTTCAAAAACCGTTAACAACTAAAATATAGAATAGTAGGCAGAAACTCAGTACTTAGCAGGCAATGAGACAGCTCAGTCATACAGCAGATAGTGCTAGATTTCTAGTCAGGAAGACCTGAGTTCAAATCCTGATCCATTAACTATGATTCATCTGAAATATAATCCAAAATGTTTCAAATTATTATGTTAAAGTGACCTTTGAATTTCCATTCAAATGTATTAGAATTCCTTTTTAACTTTTTTTTCAAAGTTGACTGAAATTTCATTTAAAGTTTTTCTCACAGAATGAGAATTCTAATTAATATTTTCATACTTCTAAAGTCTCTTGTTCTTAATAACTGCTAGAGAACTACTTTCCCTAAACCAAATTCATCTATAATTTACTGGTATATACCTTTAAATATTAGACATACAAAACCAAAAGCTTTCAAAGTAATAATTTGCCAGAGGGGGAAGGGTACCAAATTATTCAGGTAAATATTCTTAATATATGATTGCTCCAATAGGAGGATTACTTTCTATATCCACACATGGATTCTGACACCTGTGAAATTAAGCTTAAAAAGTCCTTAAAAGTCTTTCCAGTTCTCTGGTAGTGTCCAGGTGGTTGGGGGCTGGGAATAGGTGGGAATTACTTCTTAACTTAGAGCTGTCTCACCTGGATCTAGCCAGCTGGAGGCTAACTCAGGCTTAAAAACAGAGCTCTTGATTCAAAAACAATTACAGAAGCAGCCCTTTAAGTAAGCAAAACAAAAAATAAACCAAACAATAATAACTGATTAATATTGTATTCTAAGGATAGGAAAGGTTATGAGAGAGTGGAGAGAGATAATCTAAAGATAAGAAAGTTATGAGAGATAAAGATAGACAGATATTGACACTGATATTGTGCCTAAGAATAGGAAAGGTATTGAGAGAAATGATTATTTCTCTCGTATATTAATAGCCAATTATTAAAACTGGGAAGATGCAAGTTTTTTTTTCTATATCCTATTTCCTTGTCCAATCTCTCAAGGGCTGATGGAAGATAGGGTTAACATTCTCCTCATTCAGGGTATTACTACTCCACCCAGCTAGCTCCAGCTTGGGTAGGGGATAAAGATTCTTTGTCTAGATTCTGTGCAAAAGGGACATGATGCCACTCTTAGCCTCTCATTGGAGTGATCTCACTTCTCTTTGCAAAGTCTACCTCTCGTTAATTGTTAATCAGAATTGATTGCTACCCTCAGGAACACTCCTCTTCCAAAAGGGCATATAAGCCATGAGTCCACCACCATAATTGTCTTTGGTCTAAGAGAGAGATGGTCTAATGATCATCCTTTTACTAAAATGCTGGCATTATTAATAAAATGATTAAAATTACCCAGAAATTGTTTCTCGAACCTTCATGTGTATATATGTATGTGTGTATGTATGCATGCATATACATCTTAGTCCTATATAATACACACATGCATATATACATATAGATGTATGTCTGTATTGTGTACATAAAATCTTAGTCTCAAAAACAAGGCACCATAGGATATATATGAGGAAACCTAGGTCCAAGAGGACAGGAGACCTGCATGAAGCCACATGAATGATAGGATTTTGGGGTAAGAGCCCAAGTCTTTCCTGACTACAAGTGTGGCACTTCCCTTACTAATTTCAGGATTAATAATAAAAATAACAACAACAATAATAACTGGCACTGACATAGTGCTTAAAGGAGTGCAAAGCATTTTACAGATCACCTTATTTTATGCTCACAACAAAGGTGCTGTTATTATTATTCCCACTTCACAGATGAGGAAACTGAGGCAGACAGAGACTCAATGATTTGCCCAGGGTTACACTGGTACTCATTATCTGAGAAAGATTTTAACTCATTGGTCATCTGCCTGCTTGTAAACCCCAAATGGGGTAACAGTCAGACATACCTGAAAAGACTCAACAGCAACAAAAGGGGACCATGGACATAAAATATTTGAATACAGTGTCAGACTTTGGTTAGATGTGGGTTAGCTTTGCTGAACTGATTTGTCCCATTTTTGTTATACGGGATTGTTTCTGGGAAAGGAAGAGAGAGAGATATCTTGGGGAATGTAGGTGATGTAAAAACAAAATACGTCAATAACAATTTATTTTTAAAAAGAAAATAAATAATTGGGAAGGAAGCTCCCCTGTTCCCAGTTCTCAAGGCTGAAACTGTTATGTTAAAAACTAGAATTGTTAGTACTGAACATTTCTGGGCCTTAGACTCTGCTATTTTTGAAAAATAAATTTTATTTATACCTTCTGTTTTAATATCACTTAAATATATCACTATATCCCTTTCCTTCCCCAATCTAAGAGAAGAATACCTTATAATAAGGAATTTTTTAAAAGAGGAAGAAGCAAAGAATAAATTCCATAAACATATAACAACCCCCCCCTGCCCTATACTATTCCACACTTACAGATCCCCACTTCTGCAAAGGAATCTCTTTTTTCTGGCCAAAACTAATACTTAAGATTTTATAGCATTCAGTTTTGATTGTGTGGTTGTTCTGCACATACATACATGCACATATACACATAAATGTTCAGTTTGTACATATGTACAAGCCTACATATATACTATGCATATATGCACATACACATACATGTTCAGTTGTTTCATTGTAATTAATTCTTTGTGACTACATTGGGTAAGGATGTTGGAGTGGTTTGCCATTTCCTTCTCCAGCTCATTTTACAGATGAGGAAACTGAGGCAAAAAGGGTTAAGTGACTTGCCTAGGATCACATAACTAGTGTCTGAAGCCAGATTTGAACTCAGGACGATGAGTCTTCCTGACTCCGGGACCTCCCTGTAGCCAGCACCACCTAGCTGAATGTACATGTGTATTCATGCATATATATTGTCGTGTATATATATTGTTTTCCTGATTCTGCTTACTTCACTTCAGTTCATATAAATCTTTTACTACTTCTCTTTATTCATCATGTTCATTCTTCAGTTATCAAGTATTTATTTTTTCCCCCTCTGTCTTCTCCCAAACACTGAAAAGAAGGAAGGAGGTAAGGAAGTGAACAAGAGAGGAAGAAAGGAATGGAAAAAGGGAGAGAGAAAGAGGAAAGAAGGAAGGAAGGAAGGAAGGAAGGAAGGAAGGAAGGAAGGAAGGAAAGACCCTTGCATTGTAAGCATTGTCAAGTAAAACAAAATCTTACATTCAACACATCCAAAAATATTTCTTATTCTGCATATTAGTCCATCATCTGTCATAAGGTGGCAGCCCATTTTTTTTTTATCAGTACGCTGGAATCATTGTTGATCATTTAGTTAATAAGAGTTCTTAAGTCTTTCAGCATTATTTATCATTTTTTAAATAGTACAATTATATTCCCTTATAGTCATGTTGGTTGTTGTCCTTTCTCAAAGAGGACCAAATGACATCACTATGTTAGAGTCGAGTTACAATGTGTCTGACTGTGTCTGATCAGACCAGTATGAACTTGCAATACTCTACCACAGGTCAAGCACAAATAGTCCATGTGAACTTTTGGAGTGGGTTCTTTAAATTTGCACATCTTGTGTTTCTTTTGAGCTACTTCAAGTCTGCTTTGCTCATAAATTACCTTCTCCAATGAGAGTGTGCCATGTTGGGTCATCCTATGCCAGTGTTTCCCATGTCACACAATCAATCCCAAAGTTCCTTGAGAGTGTCATTTTATCTCTTCTTCTGACCACCATATGAGTGCTTGCCCTGTGTGAGTTCTCCATAAAATAGTCTTTTAGGCAAGCATACATTTGGCATTCAAACAATGTGTCCAATCTATAGTAGTTGTGGTCTCTGCAGTAGAGTTTGAATGCTTGGCAGTTTGGTTCAAGAAAGTACCTCAGTGTCTGGTATCTTATCCAGCCAGATGATCTTCAGAATCTTCCTAAGACAATTCAAAGGGAAGCGATTCAGTTTCTTGGCATGGTGCTGGTACTGTCCAGGTTTCACAGGCATACAATAACGAGGTCAGCACAACAGCTTTGTAGATCTTCATCTTGGTAGGCAGCCTAATACCTCTTCTCTCGCACATTTTCCTTCAAAGCCTCCCAAACACTGAGCTAGCTCTGGCAATGTATGCATCAACCTCGTTATCAATGTGTATATCTCTAGAAAGTAGACTGCAAAGGTAAGTAAACTTATCCACAGCCGTTCAAAACTTCTCCATTTGCTGTAATCAGTGGTTCCATATATGGATGGTGTGGTGCTAGCTGATGGAGTAAATGTATTTTCTTGGTGTTAATTGTTAGATCAATTAACAAGTAGCAGAGAAACAATCCATACTTTGTTGCAATTCAGCTTCAGAGGCTTCATTGAGTGCACTTTAGTTTTGATTGTAGCCTTTTCAAGTTGAAGAATTTACTATCAGTGCAGTAGCTGACCTTGATGCCATATTCATCCTCATTGAAGGCGTTTGACAACATGACTGAAAACATCATGATAAAAAGCCTTGTTTCACTCCGTTGGTGACTGGGAAGGCACAAGAGCATCATCCATTATCCAGAGCCCAGGCAAGCATGCTGTCATGAAATTCATACAATACTGATGAACTTCTCTGGGCAACCAAATATTGACATAATTTTCCATAAGCCCTCATGACTAACTGTATCAAGGACTTTGGTCAGACCTACAAATGTTGTGTACAGACATCTGTTCTGCTCTTGGTATTTCTCCTGGAGTTGTTGGGCAGCAAACATCATATTGACTGTTCCTCAGCCCCTTATGAAGCCACACTGGCTCTCAGATAGATGACCATCTTTCAGGTGAAGAATCAGCTTGTTAAGGACTTTGGCAAGAATTTTCCCTGCAATGACTAAGAGAAAGATCCCCCTCCCCTTCTGATTGTCACAGGACAATCTAATTCCTTTACCTTTGTAGATATGGACAATGGAGGCATCCTTGAACTCCTGGGGGGATAAGCTCCTCTTGCCATATAAGCTGGAAAATTTCAGTCAGCTTTCATATAACAATGGACCCCACACACACACACTTTGCAAATCTCAGCTGGAATAGAATCAGCACCAGGTGCTTTGCCACATGAAAGTAGCCTAATGGCATTCAAAAACCTCTTCTTCACTTAGAACTTCAGCTAGGGAAGGTGACTGCAACCTGAGGTAAATGGTCAATGACTTCAGCATTTATGATAGTCTGTTGAGAACACTATGGAGGTGTTCAGCCTATCTCTCCAAGATCTTGTCCTTATCACTAATCAATGTGGCTCCATCAGCACTGAGGAGGTGAGATAACCATAGTTCTTTGGCCCATAAAGAGCCTTCACAGCATCAGAAAAGCACTTTGAGTTGCTACTATTAGCATAAAACTTAATTTCATCTGCCTTCTTACTGAGCCTGCATCTCTCAGTTTCTTTTGATGGAATTAAATTCATCTTCTTAGAGATGAATGACCTACCCTGTGGAGTTCTTGGTTTTCACTTAGAAGTTTCTGAATTTCTCTCATCGTTTTCATCAAACCAGTCTTGATTTTGTGAGTGCTCTGACCCAGATGAGCAAATGCAGTGCTTTACAACAGATATCTGAAAACTGCTCACTCCTCTTCTGCTCCACTGTTGCCAACCATGTGTTGGCTCAACTTCCCTACAAGTTAGGAGCAAACTGTTCCCATTCAGAGAAGTGCTCTAATCTATTGACATTAATTCTTCTGGTAGTCATTTTGCCTTACAGCTGCTGCTTTTATTGAATGCAGATATTTAGCTTGGACAAGATAAGTCTATGATCAGTCCAGCACTCTGTTCCACACACTGCCTCCATCACTTTCACATCTTGTCTGTCTCTTTATCTTTACAATCACATAGTCTATTAAATGCCAGTATTTGCTGCAAGGATGCATCCATTAAGTTTTATTGAATTTAGGTAAATGGAAAACAGTGTTGGTGATGAGAAGGTCATGAGATGCACAAGTCTTCAGTAGTAAGTAACCATTGCTGTTGCTTTTTCCAACTCCATTCCTCCCTAGGACTCCCTGCTGTGGCTGGTAGTCTGAGCCTTCTCTAGCATTAGAGTCTCCCAGAATTATAAGCTTGTCTTCTTTTGGCACATTGGTCTCCAGGTCTTCATAAAGCTTTTCTTTGAGCTCATCAGAGTTCATCATGGTGGGAGCACAGTCACCGATGATGATAGCATGGCATTTTCCTGTAAGTGGCCATCACATTGTTATGAGTCTGTTGTTCACTCCTTTTGGTAGGCATACAAGCTTGTTGACTAGATTCGTGTTGACTGCAAAACCTACACCAGCTTCACAGTGTTCCCCTTCACTGTGGCCACTCTAGAAAAATGTATATCCAGCTCCAACTTCAGTAAGCTGGCTTTTATTTGCCAGGCTTGTTTCACCCAGGGCTCCTGTTTGGATACAATACCTGCTGAGTCCTCTTGCAACAAGAGCTGTTCATCTTTCAGGTCTACTGGATTTTGTACATTCCATGTACTGATGGTGAGTGGAATCATTTTTGTGGAAGTTTTTGTACATTTTTTTTTGTGTTTTGATCACATGGTGGGATTTCCCACCCTGGCGCCAGGCTTGGGTAAGCAGACAGTTTTTAAGGCACCCTTTTTAGCCCCTTCCTCACACCAGGAAGTGAGCAGTGTGAGACATAAAAGGGTTGCTCAAACACCCAAGGGGCTGTGAATCCCACTGCTGCTTCCAGGGAGTAGGTGACCCTATGGTCTGGGCTGCCTCTATGCAGCATTGTGACTACAGCTCCCAGTGTATCCACACCTGTTGCTTCATCATTTGCCTGTCACCACAGGACTTTGAGATAGGTAAAAATGGCAAAATGGTGTGGGTGATATCTTTTGATTAATGCGTACATTGGATTTAAGTGAGGCAGAGCTGCATGAAGTTGTTGGCCTCCCTCTCTCCTCCAGAGTCATCACAGTCCAGTGGCAGAACAGAGTCAAAATGACTGGTGATTGCTTGAGAAGCAGTGGATGACCTTAACATTTTCAATGTCTAACCAAGCTCTAAATACTCCACAGCACCTGCTTCAGGCTGCATTTATGATTGGTAGAACAAATTGTTCTCATTCGCCCATTCCACCAAGAGAAATCTTCACATGCTTGGGGCAGATACATCCCTAACTCACTAATGGGTTGGAGACCCTTTGGTTACCCTCAACCTGGTTTAACCTATCTGCCAAAAGAGTTTACCAGGGTGTGGCCACTGTTCATGCTTCTTGGAGCCACAGGTAAGAGTTGGATGGATCAGGCGGACACCAAAGGTAGAAAACAGACCTCACACCAGAGGTGCTGGTCTTCCCTGAAGACACCCTATAACCCATATCCGTGCATTATAATTCATTTAGCAGTTGTCCAATCTATGGGCATGTGCTTTGTTTCCAATTATTCGCTGCCACAAAGAGTACTGCTATAAACATCTTCATGTGTATGAGGCCTTTCTTTTTGTCATTGACATCCTTGGAGTGTCTTACTAACCAAAGAATCCTTGGGTCCAAGGGCATAGACACTTTTGTTACATTCTTTGTGTGATTACAAATTGCCTTCCCAAATTATAATCCCAATTCACAGTCCTAGGTTCCTTTCATTTAAGCTTTGGTGAAATTTTTGTAAAGAACAACACAACAAAACTTTTGTCCGGTAGTAAATTTCTAAATCTTTCTCCGTCACCCTCATTTATACTGGGAGGACATAAATTCAAACTAGTTTGTATTAGCTTTGTATCTTAGGACCTTCAAATTCAGGGTCATGGTTTAATCATTCCAGATCTTAATCTTCAAAATTATCTTCCATCTCATTTAACGCATGCAAACATAGCATTAATACAAGTAGTCAAGTAGGGAAACACATGGACATATTCATATTTTATGTCTATTCTGAAAATTTTTTGAACTCAGGATCTTTTAGCTTTGGCAATAGTGTATCTTAGTAGATAACTTGCATTTTCACAGGCCTGTCTTAAAACATAGGAAGGTAAATTTGCTAAATTAAATTGAAATATACATTCCTCTTAGGCATCTCCTTGCTATCTAATCTGTTGCCATGCATTCCCTTCCCATCTCCCAAGGCTTTTACCTCTTTCTCTGGAAATAATAATCAAATCAATATTATGATTGCTTCTGGAAGGGGCATGTCATTCATCTCCCTTAATGTTCCAAAGACCAACACTATGATTTCCCAAAACAAAATACCCTTCTTTGGTCACCACTCCATTATAAATGTTTTCTCTCCTTTTACTAGAATGTAAGCTCCTTGAAAGGAAGAGCTATCTTACTTTTGTATCAGTACACCCAGCACTCAGGCCAGTGCCCGGCATCAATTAAGTGATTAGTGGCTGCCAGTTTCCTCTAAGAAAACCCCCTAAACTCTTCTGATTGGCTAGGTAAGCCTGAGGCTCTATCTTAAGACCTTGGATGCTGCTTCTCCTTTGTGCTTCTTTCTCTGAATATAAGTGAATGAACATTGATTCTGAGATGAGCCTTGGAGACAACCTTATGAGTGTGAGGGTTTGGGAGTTCCTGGTCTCTCAGTCAGAGCTCACAGTCAGCAAGAGGCATTGTTTACAACTACAAACACTATTGATTTATTTGTTCATTTATTTATTCATTCATTCATTCATTTCTCTCTCTTTTTTAAAAAAAAATTACTGACAACAGAAAGAGGGGCCCAAATCAAGGCCTGGCCTGCCAAAAGGCATTAGCCTAAAGCAAGTTGTCTGGATAGTGAAAAGCCAACGTGAAAAATAAAATGGCTCTTCAGAAGGATATTTCATGAGGGTTTTAAGAATCAGCCTCCTCAGACTATAATAACTACGGATTAGTCTTTCACATTTTAAATCCTTATTAATATGTGCTTATGAGTCTTTTGTCTTCTAAGGATTTCTTTTGGGTGGAGGAACTAAATAGCTGTTTTACACCTGATCTCTACTGTACACTGAGTACCTTGCTGCTCTCTTTTGGAGAAACCACTGTATTAGCAAGCACAGCACACCCAGGATGGCCTACTAGCACAGGTTCTTTGATCTGCTTTGCTAAAGGAAAGACAACTTTTAAAGGGGTCAACAATCTTACTTTAATTATAGATAAATAGAAAATACAAGCAGAGAAATTAGCACAAAGATTCAACAGACAGATCTCCAACTGTCTGAAACAAGGTAATACAACCACCTACATATACCACCAGACTGGGAGAGCACCAACATCTGAGTGGTCAGGGGGCTCTTAACAAATGGCTACTGTCCAGGGAATCAAAAGGTCTTTCTCACCAGCGAACCCCCAAGGTAAAATAGAAACCTCCCAGTATATATAGTTTTCAACTAATGGGCTCAGAGCTGCATTCACACTCCATAGTTCTCTCTCTGGAGGTGGATAGCATCATCCATTCTGGGTCTTTTGGAGTTGTCTTAGATGCTTGCATTGCCAAGAAGAGCTAAGTCTATCAAAGTCAGTCATCACATAGTGTGGCTGTTACTGTGGACAAAATTCTCCTGGTTCTGCTCACTTCATTCAGCATCAGTTCATATAAACATTTCCAGGTTTTTCTCAAGTCCGCCTGCTCATCATTTTTTACAGCACAATACTATTCCATTACATTCAAATACCACAACTTGTTCAGCCATTATCCCCTCAATTTATAGGTCTTTGCCATCACAAAAAGAGCTTCTATAAATATTTTTGTACATGTGGGTCCCTTTCCCATTTTTATGATCTCTTTGGGATACAGACCTAGAAGTGGTATTGTTGGGTCAAAGGGTCATATTTCTTAAAAGAAGAAATCACATGTTAATCATCAAAAGATACAAATACAAATATTTAAATATTTATTTACTGTTTTGCAGACACTTTTACAGATTCACATCCTCAGGGGAATGAGGTAGAAGAGATGGTAAAGGAAGAGAATGAGAACTAGGGAGAAGTACAGCATGGATGAAATGATAATAGTTGCGAAGGCCTAACGAGAACTATGAAACATTGGCCATCTCCTCTTCATTTCTCCCATGACATGGACAGTCTTGTATGTAATAACAAACAGGCTCAAATATAACTTGGTTTTTTGAGTTCTCTGGAATATGTTAAAGTCTATGTTTATACAGGGCTTTGTTGTCTGTGGTTCCATGAAAGAAAGAAGACTTTTGATCTGTAATTCTAGCCATCAGGCTATTTCTTAGTAGGTATTAGGTAGATGCTAAATACAGCCTGTGATGCTATGTTTCACAATTTCCACCATTTTCTTGCATAATCTGAATTAACCACTAAGTTTCGTCTCCTTAACACTAATCCTCATATAATTTCTGGTGATTTATGACTTGGTCCTGAATAACTGTCATGAACCCCTCCGTTTTTAAAAACAAATTCACATGACTCAGACATTTGCTTCAAGCTTCTTTGTTAACATATCACTGGCTGAATTCATGTTGGTCTAGCCTACAGAGGGCCTTTTGTTTCCATTCTTGAATCTTGGCCATTTCATAGACTCCATCTGGAAGGAAATCACTTTTAGTTATATTGATAAATTCAACTATGTATATCTATGCCTTGACCATTGCATGGTAAAGTAATGTCTGCTTGTTCCAAAAAATAATTTGTTAGGTTTTTGGCTTTGTTTGGTTTTAGGTGCTCTAAGAATGACCATAAATCCACTTTTTCTTTTTGGAGAGGAAGCTCTTGCATCTGCCTGTTGGCTTTCCTGGCTTTCTTTAAATCCTAGATTCTTGAGGGTAGGGACTGTCTTTTGTCTTTCTATCCTTAGCATTTCGCACAGTACCTGGCACATAGAAGTACTTTTTGTTTACTGACTGGCTAATATCCTTTAAGATATTAGTCTTCTTTTTGTCATTTATTATATTAGGTATAATTTTTGGAGTTACCATTAAATAAAGATGTTCAATGACCATAGAGTCTTCAATTTTTCCCTCTTCAGATGTTAGCAGCTTTACTGTTTCACCTCTGATTTCTTTTTAACTAGGATTAGGGATGAAAATGTATGCTTACCCTATACTGTTTGGCAGTATGTTGTTGTGTGACTTGGAACTAAAAGTACCATTAGCAAAAACTAGTACACAGGCCTTGCCTATCATTGGTGAAATCTATTTCCAGTTCTATTATGATATACAGTAGTGTTGGCACATAATAAAAATATCCATGCCTTCAGTCCATTTCATACACACTCATAATTTGTCCACTTTGGTGGTCAACGCCATCTTCACTGAAACATTTCTAACATTCATAAAACTGATATTATTGATTTGTTCCAATAGAAATATTGCCTTGTACTATTAACCAGAAAACAAAGAAATGGTGCTTTCTCTCTCTGTCATCCACCCTTCATTTCTAGTTGATCCTTATGGTAGTTTTGAGTAGGGCCAGCCTGCCACCTAATGCTGCCTCATAGAAGCAGTTTGATCACACTGATTGGGGCATTAATTCGTGTATGGTATTGCCAGAGCCCAATTCTCCATTGTTTCAGGGTTGCTGTCAGGCTGTAATCGAAGCTTGGTTGGACTTCTGGCCCAGTCTTTCACTTCAGCCCTCCATTATTGGTGTGTTACTCTTAAGGAACTTAATCCCCACTGTACATCACCTTGGCTTGCCTTCCCCTACTTGGCCATTCCCCTCATCTCAGGACATGGGCTTTGAGGAGGTTACTATCGCCATCATCACCACCTCCACCACCATTATCATCATCATCGTCATCACAATAACAACCACATAAAATTCACGAGTATGTTGTCGTTGTTGTTCCTTCCTTCCGGAAGAGAATCAATGATATCATGAAACTGATGTTTGGACTTGCACATGAATTGGACCTAAATGCATCAAAGTCAACATTTTCACTCTCCCCTCCATTGTCATCTTTGTCTGGTGGCAAAAACGAAGTCAAGATGACTGGCAGTGGCCCAGGGTGCAGTGGGTGAACTTGACCTTTCTAAATTAGGTCTTTCCTGGGTCTCAATTTAGCTGAAGGAAGCCCATCCAATGACTAAAGGCAAGGCAAGAATTGAGACAAAAGATGGCCCAATTTATCATCACAAAACTATCAGTTTGGGAGGGGAAAGACCCCTAGAGTTTCGGGTCAGAACAGGAAACAGTTGCTATTTACACTTATTCTAAGCCATCAAAACCAGTTAGGGGCTATTATTAGCCATTCAGTAAGAGCCAGAGTGATTTGGGTTTAAAGGCATAGTCAGGTAGTCTCTACTTTACAGATGAACAATCTGAAATACAAAAAGGTTAAGTGAAGCTTACCGAAAGGCTCAGAGCTAGTGTGTGACAAGCCTGGGCAGAGCAGAAACTCTGAATCTTCTGTCTCCAAGTCCAGTGCTCTGGCGAAAGTCACCGTAATACTGGAGACCACCAAGATTATAGTGAAAGAGAAGAAAGGGCCAAGGCCTGAAACTTAAGGAAAACTCATTTTAGAGGATAGAAAGAAACACCAGTGGATGGAGGGATGATTGAATAAAAAAGCATTTATTAAGGCAGGCCTGTACAACATACAACATACAGGCCACTTGCAGTCTGTCAAAGGATTTCATCCAGCTCTCGAAAAATGTAATTAATGTAAAAAACAAGCAAAGGTGTAATGAGTGCGTTGTCCAGGCCTCACTTGGAACCCATCTTCCACTAGTCACTATTGTGCCCATCATGCACCTTGGAGTGTGGGTTGCCACTACAAACTCTCTCCTATCTGTGACGTGTCCTGTGGCAAACAACCATTGTCAGTCTGTCTCTAGTCTGAGAGGAGCAAGTATCATATCTTTTCCCTGTGTTTTTGGTCATTACTGGTGTTGAACAGGGACAAAGTGAGTGTAGCCACGTGCCAACGCAGCTGACACACTAGGCCATGAGCGGCAACAACTCTCCCCCTCCCTCTCTGTGTGGCTGCCCTCCTAGTTATACCACTGTTTGTCAGACACTCAGCTCAGTATTTCTTTGTGTGTGAGCAGTTGCTGTGGAGATTTTTTGGTTCTAACATTAAGGTATTTGGGGTGACTGTAAAAATGGGGGATAAAAAGAAACAGAAGATTGAATCAGAAAACAGAGTGTTTAATATGGAGTGGACAAATAGATACTTGTTTACTTACACAAGAGACAAAACTTTGTGCCGTGTTTACAGGGAAGTAACAGCCATTCTGAAGCAATATAAGGACGCATCAGCTGGCTTGATGGCAATGACCTGGGGTCCTTATATGACAGTGCTAAGGTCAGTCTTGAGAATGTCGAGAGGCAGGGCAGATGGTAAGGCCTGGAGCACATTAGGACACAGCTGCAGAACAGATGGCAAGGCCTAGTGTTCTCCATTTCCCTGAAAGGAGAAGAGTAGGTGATTTCCATCTCATCCCAGTCATCTGAGCAGTCAAACAACTAAGATGGGGTCAGAGCTCCCTGAGGTAGGAAAGGAAGTGAAGAAAGGCAGGGAAGGAGGACGTCTTTGATGGTGATGGAAGACAGAAAAGTAGCAGTCACAGAGGAGGAAACAGAATAATGTATATTTGAGTTTAAAAAGTCTACTTCAGAAGAACAATATGAGGGAGGTACAAGGCTAAGATAACAATTGAGGGGGAAGAGTTTGGGGGTTTTAGATGGCTGTGAAGTCAGTAATCAACAGTGCAACATGGCAGCCCCCCAAAAGCTAATAAGATCTTGAACTGAATTCAGAGAGCCACAGCTATCAGTGAATTTTAGAATATCAGAGCTATCTTGAAAAAGGGAGGTGAGAGTCCCCATTGTGCCTTGTTTTAATAAGACTACATTGTATTCTGGAATACTGTGCTTAGTTCTGGAATGTTTAGCCAGGAGCAAGGAAGATTTGAGAAAGAGAAAGGGAACATAATAGCTGTCTTCAAACGTTTGTAGTGCTGGTAGCAGAAGAGGGATCACATTTGCTCTGTTTTCCTCAAAGGAAAGAGCTACAAACAATGAGATACTATGGGACAGAATTAGGCTCAATGTAAAGGAAAAAATTGCCCAATAATTAGGTTCAAAAACTTGCTTCAGGTGATAGTGACAGCTTAATCACTGGAAATCTTCAACTGAAGATTGAATGACCAGTTGTCCGGGTGTTATAGAAGAAATTCAGATTTATGTATGGGTTGAACTAGATGGCCTTTGAGGTCTTCTTCTAGTTCTAATATTTTATGATTCCATTTGAGCATGGAACCAAGATAGGTGAGAGCTTTAGGAAGAGATGGAGATGTTAAAAAATATCATCTACTTAAAAGTTCGAAGAAAATGCGGCTAAGAACAGGCTATTGGATCTGGGCATTTGGAGGTCATTGTTGAGTACCCTGTTTCAGAAGAGTGAAGAAAATGGAAACCAGATGTCTAAGAGAGAATAAATAGTGAAGAAATGAAGGCAATAGGTTTACATCAATCATTGGAGAAGTTTGGCGGCGTCAAGATTAAGGAGAGGACAAAATCGAGTGAAGATTTTTCCTAAGATTTGGGAGACCTGTCAGTATTGAGAATTGGAGGGAAAAAGCAAATGAGAGAGGATAATGCAAACACTATCAGAAAACTAGGCAACTGAGCTGTGAGGCAGAAAAGTAGAATCTAAAAGATTATACCAGAAGTTGGTGAAAGTTCTTAATAAAATTGTATTTTGTTTTTTAATTTGTGGAATAAAACAAGCATTTCCATAACAGTAGAATAAAAAAAAAAAGATGATTGCACATGAAACTTCAAATCTGTTGTGTACAACTTGCTATTCCTTTTAAATATATACTAAAGTTGTCATGTAAATTTTTTTCCTTCCCCCCCAAAATGGCTACCATTAGACACAAATATGTGTTTATAAAAGATAGACAGATAGACAGATAGATAGGTAGATAGATATGTAAAACCCTACTTATGTTTATCAGTTCTTTCTCTGGATACAAATAGTATTTTCCTTCCTATGTCCTTTGAAGTTAATTTGGGTATTTATAATAGTCAAAATTACTTGGTCATTCAATGTTGTTCTTAAAACAATATTGCCGTTACCGTATATAGTGTTCTCTTGGTTTTCCTCATTTCATTTCTCATTATTTTGTGCAAGTCTATCTGTGTTTTTCTAAATGATGATCATTTTTTCTTTTTCTTCAATACCATAGTTTCTATGGTTTTCTTTTATTTTTTTAAATATATTTATTTATTTTTAGTTTACAACATTCAGTTCCACAAGCTTTTTTGTTTTAAATTTTCTCCCCCTCCCTCCCTTCCATCTTCCCCGAGATGGCATGTAATCTGAAATAGGTTCTACATATACATTTTAAACATATTTTCATGTTAGTCATGTTGTAAAGAAGAATTATAACCAATGGAATGAACCACGAGAAAGAAGAAACAAAACAAAACAAAAAAGAGAGAGAGAACAAACAGTATGCTTCAATCTGTATTCAGACTCTGTAATTCTTTCTCTGGATTTAGATAGCATTTTCCAAATGATGAAGATCTTAAGGCACAGGCACCAAAGAGTAGTAACCCCTTCAGTGAGATCCAGTGAGATCCTATATGCCAAGTGCTTTGCAAGTTTTGACTGGACAGTTATTTTTCCTTAGGTAGCAAGGTGCCACAGTGGATAGGATTCTGGACTCAGAGTTAGGAAGCCCTGACCTCAAATACTCACAAGCTGTATGACCTTGGGGAAGTCATTTAACTTCTGTCTTCTTCAGTTTCCTCAACTGTAAAATGGGGATCATAATAGCACCTACCTCACAGGGTTATTGTGACGATCAAATTAGTTCAAAGCAAAGGCATTTCATGAAATAGCACAGTAAGGAAAGTAGCCATTTCCCCCCATAAATCTAGGGCACATACTTCCACATATACATACAATATTAATACACAGGGCAGGTACACATAGCTAACATGTGAGGAAGCATACATTCAAGGAATATCTAGGAATATCAAGGCATGTTTATGGAGAAGATCTCAAATAGGGAATATGAGTGGTCAGGATGTGTGTGTGGGGAGGGCAGTTAGACTTGTAGGGAAAACATGTGGTCAGGGCATAGGATAACTCATGCCTCTGATGCTGTAGGATCAGGATGTCTCCTAATGATATCACATAGATCTAGCTGGGCCTACACTGCACTCTTCTCCCCATGCCGAAATGCTACTTCACTGGACATAGTGCACAAGTCCTTGGGCTCTCTCTTCAAGGGAAGAGCAGGTACTAGCTTGCTGTTCAACACCCAATAGCTTTTTCTAGCTCATTTAGAAAAGATAGGTAGATATCCTTCCCTGGTAGGGAAGCAAAAAACCTATGTCTTATCTTGTTTCTATGGAGTATAATGGAGGCTTTCCTGGAACATGCCCGTATCTCCTAACATTGAGCCACATCATTTCTGAGAGGAGACATCTCGTGTTCTTCCACCACATGAGTGGAAATAGTCTCATTCAATTGGCTATACACCAGGAAAGAGCAGCCAGGAAAGTGATCGAGTCTGTCCCAACCTGGCAGTTGGATACTGAGGCCTGTCTTCTCCATTGGAAGACATTCTCAGCCCCAAGTTTCAAGTTCTTTTTAACAAAGACCAAGATCCTGCCAGCTAGCTAACACCTTCAAGCTTATTCTTTTTTTTGGATTCCTCTTCCCAGTCAAGGATCTTTGGTCCTTTCTTCAGAGACCTCACTATAATTTATGATGATGATTTTCTTCTCCAGTAATTTTAATCTCTGAAGGCTGGACTATCAACCTATTAATGGTCATTTGCCTGGTAATTACCAAACAGCTCAGTTTGGTATTCTCAAGTATTCAAATCCTATTATCTCTTCCACTTTCCAGTGTAAAAGACTGGCTGACCAAAAGGCACTAGAGACAATTCCAAAGACAACGGCAAGCTCTTTGTCCCTTCTGTTTGTTTAGTCGACCTTTCTAGCCCCTAAGTGGGTAGTTTCAACCAGTCTCCAAGCCTTAGAGGGGCTTTGAGGTACACACACCTTTTTTATAATGACCAAGCCTGCCCCACCTCCAAGAATTGAGGAAATGAATTTCCCTCCTTTCATTGCAGAAGTGAAGGGATAGAATTTTGTAAGAGTGAATATATGGGTAATGTGCTAATTAGCTTTGATCTACTACTGATTTTCCTCTTTCTCTTTTTCTGTGTTACCAAGAGTTGCTGGCTAGGTAGGGGAAGGGGGAAGGACATATTCAGAAATCAAGGTGATACCAAAAACAAAAGGAATCAAGAAGGAGAAGGAAATAAACATTTAAACAGTGTCCACAATATGCCAGGCATTTTAAGCCCTTCATAAAAAAAAGGTTATTAAAAAACTAAAGCAGAACAATTCCCTTGAAAACTGTATAACTTACATTTGTGAATATAAAAGTCCCAAATCACATCTGAATAATGAAAGAAATATCAAGAGACTACTTAAGAGAAAATGAATTGTGGGTTTGGGGTTTGTGTGGCTTTTTTGCCTTTTAATTGTTTAGAATTATCTGTGAGTTGTTTTGATGATTAATAGAGAAAAAGAAGAAATGAGCATATGTATTAAAAGTGTACACATACACATAAACACACACATGTATTCATACACACTACTGAGTGGCCTTCTTCCCTTCTTCCTCCCAGCAGGTTACTTACCTACTTCCCGGAGTAGTTGGGCTTAGCTGCTGGGTCACATCATGAAGCCGCTAATTCATAAAGGGGGCAGAGGGGCTGTGGGATGAAAACAATCATTCTAATTCAATATAGCTTATTGTTCTCTTCTGTTTTGTGTTTTGAAGTCCATAGGCCATAACTTCTCATAAAAGATTTCTTTGAAAGGAAAAAAATTTAGGTATATCCTGAAAAATAATTGCATAAATTTATCCTAAAACTATATATACTAAAAAAAAAAAAGTGGATTTGAACACTTTTTTTTTGGAGGAGGGGAAGGCAAGGCAATTGGGGTTAAGTGACTTGCCCAAGGTCACGCAGCTAGTATGTCAGGTGTGATTTGAACACTTTTAAAAATTCAACTAAAAACTGTTTTGTGCACCACATAGAGAAATAGACAGCTGACTAGATATACACCAAGCTAATGCATTCTTCTTTACTTATTTTTTTTCCTTTTGAACATTGTATTACCATTCAGAGCTACATACTTACTAATCCCTGATCTTATCCTACCTAGTCTCAGTGATGCCAAGGTTATCAAATTTGCCTCTCTGCTTTAGCACCCCTAACCTGACATTCTTGATGCTTCATCTTTTGTCTTCGTATTATCAATTGTTGACATTATTAGCTAAAACTGTTGAGGAAGCAGCTAGGTGACACAGTAGATAAAACACTGGGTCTGGAATTAGGAAGACTTGAGTTCAAATTTGGCCTCAATAATTACTAGCTGTGTGACCTTAGGCTAGTCACTTAACCTCTGTTTGCCTCAGTTTCCTCAACTATAAAATGAGGATAATAGCACCTACTTTCCAGGGTTGTTGTGAGGATCAAGTCAGATAATATTTGTAAAGAGCTTGCACAATGCTTGGAACATGGTAGGCAGTATATAAATACTTATCCTCTTTCCTCCCCTTCCAGGATTTTAGGCTGTTTTCATTATAGTGCAGACTCTGGAGCATTGCCAGCCCACCTAGCATGGAGGCACCTACCACATGGGTAGGAGTGGCCTTTTTGGACTGGCTGCCTAGCCAGAACAGGCGGTGTCTTTTAAAATTAAAATTTGGCCTGGGGCCCTCTCTTTCCTATACAACAGCCAGGAATGGTAAAGGTTCACCCACAGCAAGCTGAGGTGAAAGGACTACCTTTCCTTCCTTCCCTTTTAAGACCCTTTGTCCCTGAGATAGGGGCCTGAGGTGTCTGGAGGTTCCATTTCATTCATTCTAGGTGTAGGCTGTGAAATTCCCTCTGAACCCAGGCCTGAGCCAGGGTGACCTCAGAGCTGGGATTCTAGACAAGACATTGTAGCCAGCCAAACCCACAGGGAACCTGGAGTGGGGGAGTAGGGTGTGGACTTGAAATTTAGGATTATGATATAAAGGAACTAAACTCCATCCCCTCCCCAGATGATGCAGTGGTGCAAGGGGGAATGATGCCCCATGAGTTGGGGGGCATATTTGTGTACTTGTTACTATACCTTTGAAGGAAATATATTTTTGTAAAAACTAATTTGACTGTAAGTGGCTAAATGGAACTGGGGTGCAAGGGATACCACCCCCCCCCACTACACTTGAGGCAACACCATCAGTGGTGGCAGAGACCCTAAGTGGGGAACCTTTGGCCTTGAGGCCACATGGGCCCTCTAGGTCCTCAAGTGTGACCCTTTAACTGAATCCAAACTTCACAGAAAAAAAATCCCCTTAATAAAAGAATTTGTTCTGTAAAACTTGGACTCATTCAAAAGGCTGCAATGCAGGTTCCCCACCCCTGGCCTAGACACTCCCAAACCCCTTAAGTCTACCAGAGAACCCTGGGGGAGGGGTGAAACAAACCACACCTGGTTTCCAGGCAGTGGGAGCCGGGGTAGTCACTGCTGCATAGGCAATTGTTAGGGGACAATGTGCAATTAAAAGTATGTCAGTATGACAGAGATTTATCAGATGTTTTAAGACAAAAGTTGTCATTAAAAATAAAGAGGAGGAAAAGTTATAGGCGTAACAAGCTTCTCAGAACACAGTGTTGCTGAATGCCAGGTTTTTCCAGTCCACAATCCTCAATTTAAGAGTGCTCTAAAACCTCTGGTATTTCTAGACTCACTTAATACAATCTTTTAAAAAATACTGCAACAATAATAATATAAGAGCTGACATTCATATAGCACTTGAAGGTTTGCAAAGCACTTCATAACTCTTATTTCACTTAATTCTTACAACAGCCCTCAGATAGAAGTGCTATTATTAGCCATGTTTTACAAATGTGGAAGATGAATAACAAGCGACTTGAACCCAGGTGTTTTTGATTTCAGGTCCAGCGCTCTATCCATTGGATCACCTAGCTGCCTCTAAATACTAGGACAATTAGAGGAATGGGAAAGCTGAAGACCACACTTACTACTGAGTCAGGCTCTGTACTAAGTGCTGGGATACAAACAGAAGCAAAAAGAAAGGCAGTCCCTGCCCCCAAGAAACTTGCGTTCTAGTGGGAGAACGAAGCTAAAAGGGGTGGGGAGAGAAATCCCGATGGAGGAGTGCAGATTACACTTGGTGGAAAACAGAAGTGAATACCCTAGGAACAATCCTTAAATAGAGGTTCTAGAGTGAGCCATCCAGTCAGAGGGAGAACCATGTTTCTGTGTATTTAAAATAGAGTGGGAAAACATTGCTAACTGAAATCCAGAAGGTCAAACTCCCACCCAACAGGAAACTGTAAAGTCTTCTGAGAAATACCAGAGAAAGTAAGTTGCTTGTAGAAAAAACAAATAACATCATCGGCTGCCTCTGAAAGGAGAGTGAGACTGCCAGAAGCTGGACTGCAATAAATGGCTTTCACAGCTCTTGGAAATTGAAATCCCTTGGTACACAGTTTCGGGGCAAACACACAAATAGAAGGAACCAAGGCAGACACCTGGGTTTGGGGTAGGGAATAGGATGGAATAAATGGTTGGGAGTTCTTTTTTTTCTTTTTAGAGGAAGTTTCATGACTATTCCTGTACCAAATCTTTTAAAATTAAATCCATCAAATATTTGAGTCTTGAAGGAATGAAAGAAAAGACACAGCCTGTAATCCTCTGGGAGCTTAGGACCTAGAGGGGGAGGTAAAATGTGCTCAGGTAGCTAAATTACAAGAAAGTATAAGCTCTGTAAGACTACAGAGGAGGGAAGATTGCTTTTTACTGGAGTACCTGAGATGGAAAGGGAGCGTACCCAGGCTTCTGTGGATTTAGAGCATGTACTTAAAATGAAAGAAGCTGCTATGTCAATACATCCCAGTCCCCATTGATTTGCCATAGTGGAGGAGTCAGTACTAAGGATGTGAAACATTATACTCCCCTTATGAAAAAAACCCGCTATTTAAAGAGGCAGCAAGGTGGTACAGCGGAGAGAGTGCTGGGCCTGGAGTCAGGAAGATCTTTGTTCAGATCTGACCTCAGACACTCACTAGCTCTGCCTAGCCTAGGCAACTCACTTAACCGCTGCCTGCCTCAGTTTCCTCAGCTGTAAAATGGGGATAGTAATAGCACCTACTTCCCAGGATCACAAGAGATGATATTTATAAAGTGCGGATCATGATGCCTGGCACACAGGAAGTGCTTTATAAATATTTATCATCATTATTTTTGGACTTAACTTCAGGAAGACTGGAGTTTGAATCCTGCTCCAGTGTGTGTCCCTGGGCACATCTCTTTGCTTTTCAGTTTCCTCATCTATAAAAAAAACAAACGAGGGATTTAGACTCAATGGACTCCAATATTCTGTCCAGATCATAATCTGGTTGCCCTTTATTATTTTTAATCTTGTGTTTTTATGGATAACAGCATTTTTGGGAAATCAGTACTGTGATGACACCTTATAGTCCTTTTATGAAGATAGCTCACTGTTAGACATCCCTATGAAGGTGGTATAGTATAAGGAAAACTTCCCCCAAAACCTGAAAGAGTAGAATTCAAGTCAAACCTCTGATCTTTCTAATTCTCTGATTCTGCCACTTTGAGTAAGCTACTTAACCTCTCAAGGCTTTAGTCAAGATCATAAATTGCAAGAGGAAAGGCTGATTTGCATTGGAAACCCTTTTTAATAAAATATAAAGAATTGTTTTTATGCCAATCAATCCACAAACATTTATTAACTGCTTAGAATTTGTCAGGTACTAGGCTAAGACCTGGAGATACAAAAAGAGACAAAAGACAATTCCTGCCCTCAAGGAGGTTACAATCTTTCTGAATAGAATTTTCCCTCTTCCCTATACTAGAGAAAGAATCTTTGTTACAAAGACAAGTAAGAGAAGAAAGGGCAGTTTAGCAAAAGCGATCACCACTGTTTGATTCTCTTTAAGCATTTTTCTAATTGTTGTGATGGATTTGGGTAGAGATATCCACACAGTGACCTGGTCCTTCTTATGATTCTCTGTGCACACAGTCCTAAGATGACTGATCATGAGAGTGAATGCTAAAGTTGTCTACATGAAAGACAGATCCATGATATTGACTAGATTGGCCCCTTATTGTAACCATGTGAACTAGATAGAGGTCACAGAAAAATGTGCTTTACCCAGGCAACTCTTAATAAATGAATTGAATTGCAAATACTTTTATGCATATATTTATATTACTAATATATGTTTAATAAATTTTTGCATAGATCCAGGAGAATGTAAGTTCCCTCAGGGCAGGTATTATTTAATTTTGGCTTCACATTCTCAGTGTAGCAGATAGTAAGCACTTGACAAATGCTTAATTTTTTAATTAGTTAAGAGACCAAACTGGCCTCTTTTCTGTCCCTCCAGCATAGCATTCTATTTCCCATCTCCATATCTGCTCTTAGAATCCTTGATTTCCTTTAAAACTCAGCTCAAACCCTACTTTTTACCTGAAATTATTCCTTATTCCCCACCCCACTCTCTAGTTCCTAATACCTTCTCCCCCTACCTTGTATTTATTATGTATATATTTTGCATATTCTTATTATGTATATATTGTCCTCCTTGAAAGAATATAAGCTTCTTCAGGTCAGGTACAATTTTTTTTATCTTTGTATCCCTAGGATAGCAAATAATATCCACTTAAATGCTGTTGAACATTTGATTTATTAATTGAGAGTAAGTTTTTTATAGCGCAGCTTTGTGGTGTCAGAGCACTGGGTCTAGAGTCAGGAGGACATGAGTTCAAATTTGACCTTAGCCATTTACTAGCTGTGTGACCCTGGGCAAGTCACTTAACTCTGCCTCAGTTTCCTTATCTACAAAATGAGCTGAAGAAGGAAATGGAAAACTACTTCAGTATCTTTGCTAAGAAAACCCAAAATGGGGCCATGGAGAGTTGAACATAACTAAAACAACAAGTTAATGAGTGCTTATTAAAAATTAATTGACTGCTGAAACAAATACCTTAATTCTAGGCTCTTCGGGGGGAAAAAAGCCCATGAGGTAGGTAGGACTTGTAGTCGTGAGCTTGTGCCAGTCTCTCCTCTCTGGATTTTATTTGCTTTATCTTTAAAATAAGGGAGTTGAGCTAAATGATATCTAAAATCCCTTCTGCAATTCATCATTTGCTTGTCTGTGAATTTTTCACGTGCAACAGTGAATCTTTTAAAAGATTAGCCAGAGCTGGGGAGTGTCTCTGGTTCTCCAGGAAATTCATGCCATTTTTAACAGTGCCCAAGCTCATATGGGAGTCCCACCCTGCAGAAGTGAAAATGTCAACTTCCAGAAATAGTAAGTTACAACATAAATAGAATGATTTGTCCCTGCCTATTAGAATATTAGAACTGACCACTGTACAACCAATTGTAAAAAAAAAAAATCTAGCCAAGGAAAACAAATTTGAAACAAGCACAACACCTAGATTTGTCTAAAGCCAGTCTTTATAACACCAGCTACAGAAAGTCTGTGGGCTCTGCCTGATCCCCCAACATCATGACTACCCACCCCTAAAATGAGAATGATAAATTTGGAACCAGAAGGAACCTCAGTTGTCATCTTGTCCAACCCCTTCATTTTACACTTGAAGAAACTAAGGCTAAATGGTTTACCCAAAGCCACACAGCCAGCAAGCAAAAGAGCTAGGATTCCACCCCAGCTCCTTTGGCCCCCTGTCTCTTTCCACTGGACCATGCATATACCCTGAAATAGAGACGATTCTGTTATCAGTTGGGTGGATGTTCTCTCTAGTGAGGCAGGCTGTAACTGATCCCTGCACGTAAATCCTGTGCAGCCCTTCTTCACAGACTCCTGTACGTTCATCACATGGGGTTGGCCCAATGTTCAGGCAGTTTTCCTTTTTCTTAAAATCATGAGGATACCAGTGGGGCACACAAGCTGGCAAATGGCTATCCCTTGCTCTTCCTAAACATTTCTCTCCATTGGATCAGGAAAAGATAGAATTTTCTTGCTTTTGACCCAAAGGCTGTTGGAAGGCTTAATAGAGCAAAAAGCAGCTACAATTCAAAATAGATTATGAAGATCAAATAAGAACACCATTGAGTTAGATTGAAGGTTAGACTATGCAATGTTTTAGAGGTCATTTCACAAAAGTTTTTTTTTTAAATAACTCTGAATTTGAAGTCAGAAAACCTGCTACTTATGACTTTGTGCCCTTGGCCAAGTCACAGCTCACCTACAGCTTAGGTGCCAAGAACTCAGCTGGTGAATGGAGCACGACTTTCCTTCCCTGGCTCTCCCTCCTCTACCCCAGTTCTAAAAAAATGGGTCTGGGAGTAGGGGTGGGAAGGTTGTCTCTTTTCTTCATTGTAGGTCCTCTGTTTCAGTTAGTGGAGACAATCCCCACAGGACCCAACAGTTCAAGCCATAGCAACCATAGAGTTGATCAAAGGAGGTTTACCAGCATCACATGGTAGGGGATGAAGAGGTCTCTATATCAGGCAATCTGATCATACTCCAAAAGCCCCTCAGGGTGTTTCCCTGCTAGGTATATCCAGGTTATACTTACATCAAGAAAGACTTCTCCAAAAAGTCAAAACCTTCCAAGACAGTAGGATGACCCTTAGCCCAATCACTACATAGGTATTTGTAAGGTAAGAGCTTGGGAGAAATTCTGTCTCTGACAAACCTAACTTACTTTTCTAGATTGACTAAAAAAGAAATTGTTTTTCAACTTGTTTCTGATTCAGTGAAAAGGTCTCTATTATCAATCAACTATGTACTAGGCACTGTGTTAGGTGCTAGGGATACAAAGTAAAAAATGACATGGATTCTGCGCTCAAGGAACTTGTTACAAAGAGGATCCAGCTGAAATGCATCCTGTGCTCTTAAACTGGAAAATGTTAACAGCCCAGTCTCACTCTCTATCCTGGGAACCCTTCAGACTATGCACAGGAACATCAATATACCCAATGATAACAACAACATGGGGAGCTTTGCCTTGGTGGAGAAAGGCAAGGCAGAAGTCGTTAGCTTGACCCCAGGGTGGCTTAGTGCCTACTTGAGAATTATCAAAGCTTCAAGTCAATTTGCATAGCCTGAAGCATGATGGGAGCTGGAAAGGTAAATGAATGGGTTTATCCACAGCCTTACAAAGACTTAGGAGGAGATCCAGACCTGGTCAGAGACATGTAGTCCGGATATTGAGGCAGTTTAGAGATAAAAGGAATCCATTCGCCCTAAGCCAGCTACAAGTGAGGACAGAGACAGTTATGTGAGGAGGATGACTAAGCAGGATACCTTGGTGACCTCTTAGCATGTCAGCTAAGTGTGGGGTAAGCCTGGCTTACAGAGTGGAACATGCACTGATGAGCCCCAAGGCAGGCTCATACTGACAGAGGGATAACACTCCCCTGAAAAAAGGAGAGGTTCCAATGGCAGATGACAAGCGCTTCAGCAGATGGCAGCAGCTCTTCAGTACTGAAGCAACAAATGGCAGTTTTGAGTCAAAGAGCAGAAATAAAAGGCAAAGCTTCCGAGTGGCAGATGTAGAAAGTAGTAACTGCAGAAAGACAGTCTAGGTACTGCGGTTCCCAAACTTATTGGGCCTATCACTCCCTTCAAAAAAATTTTAATTGGTGCCCCCTGGAAATCTTTCTTTAACTCTTTAATGATTTTTGGAAATTTGTGTCATTTCAAAAAAATATGAAATGTATTTTTAAAAATGATACATCTTAAATTTAATAACTTACTGTAAATTTGTATGGGTTTTCTTGCATTGAAATTTTGATGATACAATATTGCATCATGTAACCATAGAGGAACATATTGTAAACCAGTCCTTACAAGACACATATTCCTGCCAGGGTATGCTGGACTTCCCAACAATGTACTGCATGTTCACCTGCCAACACCTGCTTGTTAAGACCTATCTGCAGACTTGATCACTGATCCTTTATAACTTGCATTTTGTGTGCTTATTTGGAAAATAACGTAATCACTATGACTTTAACTCTGTTACACAACAGATGAAACATGTATGAATGGGTTTTTCAAAATTTTCTCTCTTTTTTCCTTAGGTTTTCACTGCCCCCTTATTTTTATTCAACACCCCCACAATAGCACCCAAGGTTATTACTGCCCCCCCCCATGTTTCCAGTGCCCTTTGGGAAACTCTCAGCTCTCCAAGGTAACTGGTTTATAGAAGAGGTGGAGAGAAGCAAGAAGGTCCAGCTGGTAGCCATGTGATGCAGCCAGGAAACTCAGGTCTGATAGGTGTTCTAGCCATGCAATTATTCTTTCAGAATCTGAAATTCCTAGAGAATTGTTACCTCTCCCATAGGCACCAGTATCTGTGGTAGACCAGACACATTTGTGTATGGGGGGCATAATATTATTGCTTGATTTTTCTACATTTGCTTTGTTATTGTGTCTTAATTAAATGATTTTCCACTTGATTTGTTTACTGATCTGTAAATAGGGACTCAAGACAAACATTTGTCCCTAATTTGAATATGAGTAAGGAAAGTTCAGCAGCTAGGAGGTGCAATGGATAGAATACCTGGCCTTACATCAGGAAGACTCATCTTCCTGAGTTGAAATCCAGCCTCAGACACTTCCTAGATATGTGTACCTGGGCAAATCACTTAACCCTGTTGGCCTTAGTTCTTCATCTCTAAAATGAGCTGGAAAAGGAAGTGGCAAACCACTCCGGTATCTCTGCCAAGAAAACCCCAAACGGGGTCACAGAGAGTTGGATACAACTGAACAACAATATATGTTTACTGATTGATTGATTGATTGAATTAGGCCTTTGTTTTGGTTGCCTTTCACTTACTGTGCTCTTATCTTGCACTACAGTGAAACACCCAGAATTCTTTCAATTATTCCCCATCTAGTACTGAACAATTGATTATTTAATTCCAAATATAAGACTTTACATTTGTTCCTATTCAATTTCATTTGCTCAGCCCATTGTTTTGAACTGAAGGCAGCTGAAGCAGGCACCCAGAAGGCTTAGAGCTTGGTCAGACCCTGAAGATACCAAAGTCACCCCACTGCATTTTGGGCCACTGGCAGTCATCTTGACTTTTGTCTTGTCGCTGGATTTTTATAACTCTAGAAGAGTCTGTTGACTTTGTGCGACTCTACCACTTAAATCCAATTCACATGCAAGTCAAGACATCACCCCCATGATGTCATTGGTCCTCTTCAAAAATGAAGGCTGAACAGCAACAATGCTATTTTATATCCATCAGGACAAAAGAAGCTGGTATTTTTTAATAAATACACCATTCTAAGATAATCAAACCTAAACCGAGACTGCATCAAATCCTCACTCTGCCACTAAACTACAGGGTGACCTGAGACAAGTCACATTAATCTTGTGTATTACTTTAGTCATCTATAATATAAAACT
The DNA here is from genome assembly GCF_028583685.1 of Petaurus breviceps papuanus. Classification (NCBI taxonomy): domain Eukaryota; kingdom Metazoa; phylum Chordata; class Mammalia; order Diprotodontia; family Petauridae; genus Petaurus; species Petaurus breviceps. Next base: position 6,347,974 of record NW_027186546.1, on the reverse strand, counting down.
ATTGGGTTAGATCTCCAAGGTCCCTTGAGCTCTAATATCATATGATGATGTTACATGTATGATGTGAGCTACCATTTTGTTGCTGTTGATCAGTCATTTCAGTTATGCCTCTTTGTGACCCCATTTGGGGTTTTCTTGGCAAAGATATTGGAGTGGTTTGCCACTTTCTTCTCCAACTCATTTTTCAGATGAAGAACTGAGGCCAATAGGGTTAAATGACTTGCCCAGGGTCAGATAGCTAGTAAGTATCTGAAGTGGCATTTGAATTTAAGACTTCTTGACTCCAGGCCCAACACCCTATGCCCTGTACCACATGGCTATCTCTCTCTTTTGTGTTTGTTCTTTCCTGACTGTAGATAAAGGAGTAACCCAGGGTAAGTATGCCCAGGACTAATGGTGACCATGTGAATTCCAAAAGGCCAGAAAGTCCTGTGAGTGTGGCAGCTGTGATGTCCCTGGACGTAGCAAGAGATGAATGGTGACATAGGAAGAATCCCTGGAAACCACGTCAGTGTACTTGGAGAGAAGGGCCACTGCCAGAAGGGAGGCAAAGCCTGCCCTGGTTAACCAGCAGAGCTGATCGGCCTGAGCCTAGGTGAAATGCAAACTGCTAATTAGCAGCCTTTAAAACCGATTTATGTCCTAATGAGGCTTAACTACCAGCCTCCCAACAGAAATAACAGTTATAAGTTACTGACTCTCGTTTAAACAGTTGTGTTAATATGTGCTGTGACTCTGTTTAACATTTCTCCCTGTAGTAATAAGCTACCTGTTCTATGTCCAATTTATATTGTGCTCTCTTTTATTATATACTTTGGGGAGACCCAGATATGTTATAACCTATACTATGAATAAAATTGCCCATGGAATGCCATGGTAGGGCTTTTTTAAATAGTATTTTTTTCCAATTATATATAAAGATAGTTTCCAACATTCGTTTTTTATAAAATTTTGAGTTCCAAATTTTTTTCTCCCTCCCTTTCTCTCTCTCATCCTCCCTCCCCAAGACACTAAGCAATCTGATACAGATTATACATGTGCAATCATATAAACATATTTCTATATTAGTCCTGTTGTGAAAGAAGAAAGAAAACAAAAGGGAAAAACCATGAAAAACAAAAAGCAAAAAAGTAAACATAGTTATGCTTTAATCTGCATTCAGACTCCACAGTCCTTTCTCTGGATGTGGATGGCATTTTCCATCATGAGTCTTTCAGAATTGTCTTAGATCCTTGGATTGTTGAGAAGAGCTAAGTCATTCACAGTTAACTATCACACAATGTTTCTGATATTGTGTATGATGTTCTCCTGGTTCTCCTCACTTCATTCAGCATCAATTTTTGTAAGTCTTTCCAGGTTTTTCTGAATTCCTCCTGCTCATCATTTCTTATAGAACAATAGTATTCCATTACATTCATATGCCACCACTCGTTCAGCCATTCTCCAATTGATAGATATCCCCTCAATTTCCAATTCTTTGCCACCACATAAAGAGCTGCTATAAATACAGTAGGGGTTTTAACAAGCCAAAGAGAATGAGGAAAGGGAAGCAATCTTCCTAATAACAAAACCCAGTCCAGGACCACATGTCTGGGTACAAGATGGAGAGGGGTTGGCTCTATCATGGATAGATAAGGGCTGGCTCCCCCAGCTTTTATATTCCACCCAGCAGTTCTTTGCCAAGCTGGAATTTTCTGGTCTTAAGGAAGTCACCCTGGCTCTTTGTGGTCATTGTTTATTTTCCTACACATTCACTAACCATCCCTTTAATAAAGATTTCAGAGTTTTGCAAGAAATCCAAGTTAAGCTCACTGACCTACAGTTTTCAGACTCTGTTCCCATCTCTCTTCTTGAAAAAACAGAACAGCTTTTGCTTTTCTCTAGCTTTGTGACACCCCTCCCATTCTCCAAGCTCTTTCAAAGATCATCACTAGTGATCTGGTAATCACCTTTGCCAGGTATTTTCATATTTTGGGATATAGTTCATCTGGGTCAGGTGACTTGAACTCATCAAGAAGAAATAGATCCTTATGATCTCCTATGTATTTTAAAATAGCATTCTGAGAAGAGATCCACAGACTTCACCATATTGTCAAAAGAAACCATGACACATAAAAAGAGGTTAATATTGTGCTTATTACATGGAATCTTGAAATACTCGGTGGTATCTACAGCTACCTACATGGGATCAGCCTTGCCATACACACAGGGCAAAACAAGTAGATGAGGTAAATTGTCAGATTATGACATGCAATTGTATGAGAAGCCCACTGAGTTAGTCTATCTCTATATAATACATACATGTGTGTATATACATGTACACATGCATACATATATATAATATACATATACAATAGGTACCATATATAGACAATGACCTGGGGTCAGAATTGAATGGAAAGAAGAGAGAAGGATGGATCAAATTTAGGGAATGTGTAGTACTTTCTAAGATCCCAAGCAATACCCTGATGAAAAAAATTCTACTTTTCAAACACCAGTATTAATCTGGTGATGCTATATCAATGTAAATCACTGGACACTATAATGAAATCACTGAACACCATAATATTGGAAGAATCAGAACTATGGGTGACCCAAAGGGCAATGGAGAGACACATGTAGTTGGAAACAGACTGCAGTATATTATCAACAATGACTTGTTTATAAGAAATCATATGAAAGAAATCATCAGTGACATAAATGACTAGAAAAGGAGATGGGTTGAGAGTGCAGCAAGTGGGAGACATAATGAGTAGACAGCTGGAATATTGCACTGTTATCTACAACATGTTAAAACACTTAACAGAGGACCTCCAGCCTGTGAGAGAAATGCTTGATTGAGGAACCATGGAAACACAGAATTAAGACTTCCAGAATTAGAAAAATATGGGTAAGTTGCTATCTGCATTAAAGGAAAGTGTCCATATAAATGAGATTATTTATCCATTGAAATATCACAGGAATATAATTCAATAAACAGTGTCTAAGGCTGACAGTGATAACACAGGTAAAATTTTAAAAATTATTCAAATCCTTCTCCATTGCCACTTTTAGAATCTTCCTCTACTCCCATTACTCAAGCAGCTTCTCCTGGTATGGGGAGATGGCAGAGTAAGAGTAGGGGACTCACTTGAGCTCTCCCCCAAGTCCCTCCAAATGCCTTTAAAAAATGACTCTAAATAAATTTTAGAGCAGTGGAACCCACAAAAAGACAGCATGAAGCATATTTCTAGCCCAAGACAACCTAGAAGATCGACAGGAAAAGTCTGTTGCACCAGGCTGAGAGAGGAGCGCAGTCCAGCATAGACCATGCCAACACAGACCTAGCCTCAGCAAACCTGAAGCAGGTCTCAGGGGATGGAATCACTAGCAGCAGTGGGAGTTTCCAGATTTCTTAGCCCATGGATGCCAAAGACAATTTAGAAGATTTGCAGGAAAGGTCTGTCAGACCTGGGTGAGAGAGGAACACAGTCCACGGCAAGCCTGACCAGCACAGCTCAGGCCCCAGCAAACCAGAAGCAGGCCTTGGGAGTGACTGGATCAGCAGCAATAGAGGCAGTAGCAACAGCCCACAGATAGTAAGGGGATTGAACAACTAGACAGAAGGAGATTACAGGGGTCTTTTTGCTGGTGCTGGGGTAGGACTCTGTTGCTTTGCCATTCTTGGATCTGGGTTGCAGTTCTGGGTGGCAGTCCTGCGGTGAGGAGGAGCATTAGCACAGCAGAGCTTGCGGCAGCAGTGGAGGGGGGGACCCTCCTCACAGTTCCAGGATAAAAAAGAGTGCTTGTGGTCACTCATAGACCAGAGCACAGGCCAGGAGAGAAGTAAACATACCTCTCTTTAGATCATACCAACTTGGAAGAACCAAAAAGTTACAGGTCCCTAGAAGTCTCTCTGAAAACTGCCGGACAAAACCCCTTAAATTTGGGACAGTGTACCCTCCACCCTGAAAGCACAGCACTACCTTAACAAAGAGTTTTAAAAGTCAAGAAATAGGCTGAGAAAATGAGCAAACAACAGAAAAAAAAACTCTGATTACAGAAACTTACTCTAGTGACAAGGAAGATCAAAACACACACTCAGAAGACCACAAAGTCAAAGCTCCTACATCCAAAACCTCCAAGAAAAATATGAATTGGTCTCAGGCCATGGAGGAGTTCAAAAAGGATTTTGAAAATCAAGTAAGAGAAGTAGAGGAAAAATTGGAAAAAGAAATGAGAATGATGCAAGAAAATTGTGAAAGGAGGGGCAGAGCCAAGATAGTGGAGTACAAATAGGACCTCTGCACAGCTCCAATTCATGTAAAAAAATGACTGGACCAACTTTAGAGCTACAGAACCCACAAAGTGACAGAGAGAAACAAATCTCCCACTGAAGGCAGCCTGGCAGAAAGGGTCTATCGCACCAGGCTGGGAGCCAAGCGTAGTCTCACATGAACCAAGTGGTTCCAGCCCCAGGGTGGCCCTGACCAGCAGCAGCCAGAGCAGACTTCAGGAGAGTGAATCACCAGCAGCTGTGGCAGTTTCCAGACTTCTCAACCCATAAACACCAAAAGGAAAGTAAAAGGTAAGTTGGGAACTCTGTTGGAACTGGGTGGAGAAAAGCATGGTCTGGCCCCTGCTCCTGGGGTGAGAAGTGGTAGAGGCTTGGCAGCTGCAGTTGCTGCTGTGTGGCTGCCTCCAGAGCTCCTGGCCTGCAGTTCGCAGGGGAACCAAGCAACCATGCAGAAAGTAATCACTCTTGCTTTAACCTGCTTGGATCTGGATCATGGTCTTGGATGGTGGTCCTGGGGTATATGGTCAGTGTGCCAGAGCTTATGGGAGCTGCAGAGAGAGTGCCCTCCTAATAGCTCTGGCAGCTGCAAAAACCCCAGTAATTTGGGACATAGCTCTCTGTAATCTGGAAGCAGCGTTCTACCATGGCCAAGAGTTCAAAGGTCAAGTAATTGGCTGGCAATATGAGCAAGCAAAAGAAGCACAAACAGATCATAGAATCCTTTTGGGGGGGACAAAAAGGATCAAAGCATGGAATGGGAGGAAGACAATGAAGTCAGAACTCCTCTATCAAAAGCTTCCAAGAAAAATATGAATTGGTTACAGGCCATAGAGGAGCCCAAGGATTTTGAAAATCAAGCAAGAGAAGTGGAGGAAAAAATGGGAAGAGAAATGAGAATGAAGAAAATCATGGGGTGGCTAGGTGGCGCAGTGAGTAAGAGCTCTGGCCCCAGAGTTGGAGGACCTGAGTTCGGTTCCGGCCTCAGACACTTACTACACACACACACACAAAAACTAGCTGTGTAACCTTGGGCAATTGCCCTCCAAAAGGCAAAAAAAGAAAAAAAAATCATGAAAAGTGTGTCAACAACCTGCTAAAGGAGACCCCAAATAATACTGAAGAAAATAACACCTTAAAAAATAGACTAACCCAAATGGCAAAAGAGGCCGAAAAAGCCAATGAGGAAAAGAATGCCTTAAAAAGCTGAATTGGCCAGATGGAAAAGGAATTTCAAAAACTCACTGAAGAGTATATACTTCAAAATTAGATTAGAGCAAATGGAAGCTAATGACTTTATGAGAAATCAAAATACTATAAAACAGATCCAAACAAATGAAAAAATAGAAGGCAATGTGAAATATCTCATTGGAAAAACCACTGACCTGGAAAATAGAGCCAAAAGAGATAATTTAAAAATTATTGGACTACCTGAAAGCCATGATCAAAAAAAGAGCCTAGACAACATCTTTCAAGAAATTATCAAGGGGCAGCTAGGTGGCGCAGTGAGTAAAGTGCCGGCCCTGGAGTCAGGAGGACCTGAGTTCAAATCCAGCCTCAGACATTTAACATAAAAAAAAATAGCCGTGGGACCTTAGGCAAGTCACTTAATCCCAATTGCCCTACCTTCCCCCCTCCAAAAAGCAAAAAAAAGAAAAGAAAACTCCTAGGAATATTATAGCCAAATTTCAGAGTTCCCAGGTCAAGGAGAAAATACTGCAAAGCAGTAAGGAAGAAACAATTTGAATATTGTGGAAACAAAATCAGGATAACACAAGACCTAGCATTCTACATTAAGGGAACAAAAGGCTTGGAATATGATATTCTGGAGATCAAAGAAGCTAGGATTAAAACCAAGAATCACCTACTCAGCAAAACTGAGTATAATGCTTCTGGAAAAAATATGATCATTCAATGAAATAGAGGATTTTCAAGCATTCTTGATGAAAAAACCAAAGCTGAACAGAAAATTTGACTTTCAAATACAAGAAGAATGAGAAGGTAAACAGGAAAAAAATCATAAGGAACTTGTTAAAGTTGAACTATTTACATTCCTACATGGAAAAATGATAATTGTAACTCATAAGGCTCCTCAGTATGAGGATAGTTGAAAGGAATATATATGTGTGTGTATATATATATATGTTTATATATATATGTGTGTGTGTGTGTGTGTGTATGTATAGGAGGGTATGTGTGTGTATAAATATATATCCGTGAGTGTGTGCATATGTATGTACATGCATACATAGACAGAGGGCAGAGGATGAGTTGAATATGAAGGGATGATATCTAAAAAAATAAAATTAAGAGGAGAGAGAGGAATATATTGGGAGAAGGAGAAAGGGAGAGATAGATTAGGGTAAATTATCTCATATAAAAGAGGCAAGAGAAAACTGTTACAATGGAGGGGAAGAGCAAGAAGGTGAAAGGGAATGGGTCAATCTTATTCTCATTGAATTTGGCTTAAGGAGGTAATAACATACACACTCAATTGGGTATCTTACCCTACAGGAAAGTAAGAGTGAAGGAGATAGAAGGGGGGATTGATAGAAGGGAGGACAGATTGGGGGAGAGGGTAGTTAGAAGAAAAACTTTTGAAAAGGGACAAGGTCAAAGGAGAAAATAGAATAAGTGGGGGGCGGGATAGGATGGAGGGAATTATAGTTAGTCTTTCACAATATAACTACTATGGAAATGTTTTGCGTAACTACACATATACAACCTATATTGAATTGCTTATCCTCCCATTGGGGGTGGGTGAAGAGGGAAGAAGGGAAAAAATCTGGAACTCAAAGTTTTAAAAACAAATGTTCAAAAAAATTGCTTTTTATATGCAACTGGGAAATAAGATATACAGGCACTGGAGTATAGAAATCCATCTTGCCCTACTAGAAAGTTGGGGTGGGGGGGGAGATGAGGGAGGATATAAGAGAGAACAGATTGGGGAAAGGGGTATTCAGTAGGCTCACTATTTTCAGGTAGGGGTAAGGGAAAGATGGGTAGAAAAAATTTGTAACTCAAAATCTTGTGGAAACGAATGTTGAAAACTAAAAATAAATAAATTGGAAACAAAAAAGAAAATCATGAAAAACAAGTTAACAGCATACTAAAGGAGACCCCCCCCCCAAAAAAATACTGAAGAAAATAACACCTTAAAAATAGACTAGACCAAATGGAAAAAGCAGTCCAAAAAGCCAATGAGAAGAAGAATGCCTTAAAAAACAGAACTGGGCAAATGGAAAAGGAGGTCCAAAAGTTCACTGAAGAAAATAATTCCTTAAAATTTAAAATGGAGCAAGTGGAAGCTAGTGACTTTGTGAGAAATCAAAAAATTATGAAACAAAATCAAAAGAATGCATGAAATATCTCACTGGAAAAACAACTGACCTGAAAAATAGATGCAGAATAGATAATTTTAAAATGACTGGACTACCCGAAAGCCATTAAAAAAAAAGCCTAGACATCATCTTTCAAGAAATTATCAAGGAAAAGTGCCATGATATTCTAGAACCAGAAGGTAAAATAGAAATTGAAAGAATCCACTGATCAACTCCTGAAAGAGATCCCAAAATGAAAACTGCCAGGAATATTATAGCCAAATTCAGATCAAGGAAAAACTATTGTAAGCAGCCAGAAAGAAACAATTCAAGTATCACAGAGCCACAATCAGGTTAACACATGATTTAATAACTTCTACATTAAAGAATCAGAGGGCTTGGAATATGATATTCTGGAGATCAAAGGAGCTAGGACTACAATCAAGAATGACCTATTCAGCAAAACTGATTATAATCCATGAGGGGAAAAAAATGGATATTGAATGAGATAGAGGAATTTCATGCATTCTGGAGAAAAGACCAGAGCTAAATAGAAAACTTGACTTTCAAATACAGGACTCAAGAGAAGCATGAAATGGTAAACAGGAAAGAGAAATCATAAGGACTTAAAATGTTTACATTCCTACATGGAAAGATGATATTAGTAACTCATAAGATCTTTCTCATTATTAGAGCAGTTAGAAGGAATATATAGATACCAAGGGCACAGATGAGTTGAATATGAAATGATGATATCTAAAAAATAAAGTTCAGGAATGAGAGAGAAATGTGCTGAGAGAAAGAAAGGGGGAGGTTGAATGGGTAAATTATCCCACATAAAAAAGGCAAGAAAAAGCCTTTACAGTGAAGGGGGAGGTGAGAGTGAGTAAGTGAACTTTACTCTCATCAGAATTGATTCAAAGAAGGGAAAACATACACACTCAATTGGGTACAGAAATCTATCTTACCCTACAGGAAAGTGGGGGTGGTAGAGGAAAAGAGAAAAGGAGGGGTAATAGAAGGGAGGGCAGATTGGAGAAGGGGGTAGTCAGAAGCAAAACACTTTTGAAGAGGGACAGGGTGAAAGGAAAGAATCAAATAAACAGGGTGATATAGGATGGAGGGAAATATAATTAGTCTCTTACAACATGACTTATGAAAAGTGTTTTACATGACTACACATGTATAACCCATATTAATTGCTTGCCTTCTCAATGAGGAGGTGGGGGTGGGGAGGGAGGAAAGCAGAGAATTTGGAACTCAAAGTTTTAAAAATGAATGTTAAAATTGTTTTTACATGTAACTGGGGAAAAATAAAATACTAAACAAAAAAAATCAAATTTATGACCTAGTCAAGATCCTGGTGGATGTTATCTACCAAGACAACTGTCTTCCTTTCTCAATGACTTCAGTACTTAGCTAACAGTCATATATCTCTCCACCTTCAACTCTTGCTCTCATACTAGGAGACTTAATTGTAAACCTTGAAGCTTCATCAAAAATGTTAACTTCCTAATTCCTAAATCAATTCTACTCCCATTACCTACTCTTCCACTCCACCTCAGTTATACAAGTCATTCCATAGTTCAAGGACTATGAATTTCCTTTATATGATTTTACAATTTTACTCTTTATGCTTTACTACCCCTAACTTTATTCTTCATCCTGTTATCCCTGATCTTTCCAAATCTCAGTATTTACCCAATTATCACCTCTACTTTGGCTATACTCTTCTCCCACCCCAATTTCAACAACTTTTTGAACTAGTTCAATTTTATTCTATCTTCTATTCTAAAATTTCTTATTTCTTTGTTCTTTTGCTGATCACACCTTGCCAAACTCCAACACTGTATTTATTACCAGCATCCACCTCCATTGCTCCTACTTCATGTTGCTGAGTAGAGCTGGAAGAAATCATAAGACTGTGTGAAGATTTTGTCCATGACACGTATCTATCTCATCTCAACTAGAAATTCACTATAGCAAGGCAATCCTTCTGCTTCTCCTTAATCAATTCTTTATTGCCCTCACCACAGCAGCTGTTTCAAGCATTCTCTTCTCTCCACACACCTCCCATGGTGCATCCTCTCTCCTTCTCAGCAGAGGACTTTACCTCATATATTAACCCCCAAAGTTAGGATAATCACCAAAAACTTCCTTTTCTTATCTTCTTTTTAAAATTTTTATCTTAATGCTTTAATTATCAATATTTTTAATTCATCTGTCTCTCCCTCTGCATCCCATTGAATACTTTTTTCAAACCACAAAATAAACCCTTGATATATAGCTGTATGGCCTTACTCCCTCTCCCCCATTCCAAAATTAACCATGTCTGAAGATTTATGTCTATGTATTTTAAGTTCATCCTCTCTATCGGAGGTGAGTAGCATGTTTCATCTTCCTTCTTTGGAATCATGGTTTATCATTGCATTTATCACACCTCAAAGTCTTTTTTAAATTTTTTTCTCTATAATGTTTTTATTGAATAAATTGTTCTCCTAGTTTACTCATACCACACTGCATTCATTTAAAGAGAGGTCTTCCCAGCTTCCTCTGAAGTTTTACTTTTCATCATTCTTAAGGTACAATAGTTTTCCACGATATATTTTTTTTTGCAGTCTTTTTATTTTATTTTATTTTATTGTGGAAAGGAAAAGTAGGGCAATTAGGGTTAAGTGACTTGCCCAAGGTCACATGGCTAGTTTTTTGTGTTAAGTATCTGAGGCCACATTTGAACTCAGGTCCTTCTGACTCCAGGGCCAGTGCTCTATTCACTGCACCACCTAGCCACCCCGCACAACATTCTTATACCACAATTTGTTTAACCATTTCCCAACAGAAGGATATCCCATTTATTTTTAGTTCTGGGCTACCATGGAAAGAACTGCTATAAATGTTTTTGTAGCTATAGATAATTTCCCTCTTTCTTTGATTCCTTTGTGTTATAGTTGTAGCAGTTGCAATCCTGCAGATTGTCCCTACCATCACCTACACTCTCTCCCTAGTCTTCAGTATCTCCTTATCTTCTGGTTTCTGCTTTTTACAAACAGATCCAAGTCTCCTCCATCCTCAGAAATTCTCACTACATCCCACCATCCACTCTAGCTATTATACTCTAGCTTGTTTCCCCTTCTCAGCTAAACTTGAAAAAGCTATTTCCATTCTGCTCTCCTACTTTCTGTCTTCTTATTCTCCTCCAAAGCTTTTGTTATTTATCTTCTAATTTCATCACTCAAGTGAGACAACTCTAAAGTTACCAGTGGTCTCTCAGTTGCCAGACCTACTAGCCTTTCCTTAATCCTCATTCTTTGGGACTTTTACAGTATTCGACATTGTTAATTACCTTGTCCTCTCCTTCTGCTCCTTCTCAGTTTCTTTTCTCTGGTTCTTCATTCATGAAACACCCACTATTTGTGGATGTCCCCCAAGGCTCTGTCCTGAATGTTCTTCTCTTTTTTATCACTTGATGATTTCATCAGCCCACCATTGATTCAATGATCACCTCAATGTAAATAATCCCAGAGAGATGTATCTAGCCCTAGTCTATCTCCTGAGCTCTAATCCTTCATCACTAACTGCCAGCTGCACATTTTGAACTAGACGTTCCATTGCAATCTCAAAGTCAACACAACAAATAAAATTCATTATATTTCTGACTCAGGACAATCCACTGGTTGTTTAGGTTCAATATTGGAACAAAATGAGAGACTCATAGGTCGATGGTTTACAAAAACAGATTTAGCCACAGCAGAAGGATATTCAACAAGGATAAAGATGGAGGACGCTTCAAGTTGATTGAGTTGAACGCAGTTCTCTTGCCTGCGTTACCCATCCTGAACTACTGACAAGCCTCATAGTGGGGCCCTATAGCTCCTTGTAGCTGCTTTGTACTCAAACAAAGAGAAAAGAATGTCAACAGTCTGAGCCTTAAGTTTCCTGAGCCAACAAAATCTAAGGAAGGTCTTGATAACTTTTAAGGAAAATTAGCCTGACTTAAAAGGGGGGCTAGATAAGGATAATGCTCTGACCATACCACTCCTCTCTGAAACTTCCCAAATCCACTTTCTTTTACCCAGGTTCACCAGGTGATATCCTCTACTCCTTACTCTCCCTCACTCCACATGTTCAATCAGTTGCCAAAGCTTGTTCCTATCTCCATAACATCTGTCAGCTATGTCCCCTTTTCTCCACAAACACAGCCAGCCCTCCAGTTCAGGCTCTCATCCCCTCTTGCCTGGGCTATTACAATAGCCTTCTCATTGGTCTCACGGCTGCAAGTCTCTTCCCATTCCAACCTATCTTCCAGATAGCTGTCAATGTGGTTTTCCTAAAGTGTAGGTCTGGTCATCTTGCCCCTTCCCTCTTCAATAAACTCTGGGGGCTTTGTGTTGCCTCTAGAATCAAATATAAAGTCCTCTGTCCAGCTTTCAAAGCACTTTACAACCTGTCCCTAACTTAGATTCCCAGTCTTCTATATCATTCCCCCTCCAGCACTCTACAATCCAGACAGAAGGGCCTCTCTCATTTCCATACCTTTGTGCTGCCTCTCCCTCATGCCTGGAATTTTCTTCCTCCTCACCTCCACCTCTTAAAATCTCTCTTTGGCCTTCATGACTCAGCTCAAATTCTACCATCTGTAGGAGGCTTTTCCTGGTCTCCCCACCTTTGGTGATTTCAGCTCTTGTGGGTAGGGACTGTGTTTTCTCTTTCTTTGTATCTCCTCAAGCACTTAGCACAATGTCTATGTATGTAAGGAGGATTTTGTTATCCTTTTTAGACTTTAGTTTCTCAGGATCCATGGCCATGGTGATGTTTAGTTTCCAGGTGTTAGAAAATGTCTCCCAGAATAGCCCCAGGATCCTAGATAGTAATTCCTAGAATCATAGTGATAGACAGTCCTATTGCGACTGCACCATGAGATATGGGGATGACATAATGTAATATTTACTATGCTTGTGCTGAATGACAATATTGCTAAAGTCAACCTGTTGGCTTAATGTTGGCAAGATGGCTTCTTTGTCTGTTGCCCAATAAAGCAAGTGGACACTGGTCAGTGAGTGGGGAAACCACAGGGAATCCATAGGGGTACCCATGGGGGAACCCATTTGGGATTTGGGTAATGCATAGAGGAATGCCCCCATTGAAGCCTGAGGGGAGTGTATGAGCTGTGCCTGCCTCAAGTGACCCCATTGAGAAGTAGGGGTAGTTGTCCCCCCTTCACGCTGGCCCCTGAGAGAAGGGTTATTAAGGAATGCTGTAGGAGTTAGCACTCCTATTATCAGCCACTCCCTTTTGAGAAGACTAGACTAGAATAAAGTGAGATTATTAACCCCTCCAAAATTGTCTTCCTGTCCTTCCTGTCTGACCAGATCAAGAGTGAACATGTTAGAGGCTAGAGTCCCAAAACTCTAGTGCCTCCCATGTGTTATTTGTGAAACAGTCGAATACATAATAAACAATTAATAAACATTTATTGATTGGTCTGTGCTAAGGACTCTGATGACTTCTTACACCCAAAGTTTCCTCTTATTTGAAGATCTGGTAAAATAAGACCTACCCTGTTTTTTGTTGGGGTTTTTTTTTGCTTTTTGGAGGGGGGAAGGTAGGGCAATTGGGGTTAAGTGACTCGCCCAAGGTCACATGGCTAGCTACCCTGTTTTTTCAAGAACTTTTTTTTTTAATCATTTTAACTGAAAAATGAAAGCTGCCCAGATATGAATTTGTATCTTCTAGAAGTGACCTCAGGCCAAATCTAACTTATTACCTTTAAATTTAAACAACATTTAGTATATCACTTGAGCACTTTGATATTATGCTTTTTTAAATTAAATTATTTCTTTTTAGTTTTCAACATTCACTTCCATAAGTTTTAAATTTTCTTCCCCTCCCTCCTCCTTCCTTCCCCAAGACTACTTGCAATCTGATATGGGCTCTACACATACATTCCTATTAAACACATTAGAAATATGCTTTTTAAAAAAAATTTATTTTTTTTTTGCTTTTTTGGAAGGCAATTGAGATTAAGTGACTTGCCCAAGGTCACATGACTAGTTTTTTGTGTTTAGTGTCTGAGGTCGAATTTGAACTCAGGTCCTCCTGACTCCAGGGCTCGTTCTCTATTCACTGTACCACCTAGCCATTCCTGGTAATATTCTTTTTTAAAGAGTCAAATACCACAGAAAAAGAAAATGGAACCTAAAATCAAGGTTGCTTAGGACCCATTCACTACTAAGTCTGCCAACTTAGGGCTATCGAGGCCAAAGCTGGTTGGTAGTAGCATAGTAAATATGGCATAATAAAATGTTATATAATAATATATAACGGTGTATATATTAACATAGCATGATAAAATGCTATGTTATAAAAGTCTAGTATAATAGAACGATAGATTTCAAATGACAAAGACCTGAGCTCAAATTTTGCCTCTGAAAATTATTAGCTTTTTGACTATAGAAAAGTCACTTCAATCTCACCAAGCCTCAATTTCATTATCTGTAAAATGAAGATAATATGAGCTATGGTTGTGACACTTAAATGAGCTAATGCGTATAAAGTACTTTGTAGACTTTTAAATGCTATATTAATGTCAGCTATTATTTCTGACCTCAGAGAGATGGAGACATTTTAGACTCAGTTCAGTAACATCATATGAATGCCTTGAATTCATTCAGATTTATTTTTAAGAATAATCATTTATCTTTTAGTACAAAATTCTATGACCATGTATGTAACCTTATGCCCAGGTCTCCTTTAGCTTCCTGAAGAAGCTAATTTACTAAATATTACCCTGGAAGAGTTCATTCTCCTTAACTAGGAAGGCTGTTTATTCACACAGAATAGTTTATGTATCCTGATGATCTCTGAGGTTCTGACCTGATGACACTGCAATGAAAATCCAGCTGACAAAGTAGCTGAGGGTGCATCTTCAGGCTGGAGCACTCCTTGTTATTAGGCGTTAAGAGGAAAAACTGGTTTGTCAGTAAGGCAAAAAGAGAAATTCTAAGACACCAGTTAATCAATAGCTGAGTAAGCAAGTACTTAAAAAAAAAAAAACCTATCTTAATTAGCCACCACCCTGATGTGGACCACGAGGCTAGAGCTAGGAAAAACAGATACTATATCAGACACAGAAAAGAATTTATAATGTTTTGGTTAGAGGAAATGTAAAGATAATCAGGAACTGATAATTTTCTTCTTTTTAAAATAGATAACGGCAACTGATGGAAACCATGTGGAACAGGAATCCCCCCCAAAAGAGCTATTACCAAAAATCTGACAGAAGGTAGACATACGCAGAATGAAGTCATCCTGGCTTTTTGGATGCTATCACTTTGTTCTACGGATGTTTATCCCAGACTTCGTGAGTCAATGTCTATATTTGGACATAGGGAGACCTACCTTTGATGCTACATGCCAATTCTGCTCTGCTAATCTGAGGTTGGCTCCCTTGAGCAACTAAAGTTTATGAGCTCATCAAGAGCTCACTCATCATAGGTAATCTGTTTGATATTCCACAGACTGAATTCTAACAGTCACATTTTTGCTCAATGTAATCATAATTGGGGAAAACTTCTACTACATTAAGAAGACAAAATTCATTTTTTAAGTTGATGCATTCATTTGTTTACAGAAGTATAATATTAATATTAGAAAGGGATGTTATGGGGCGGCTGGGTGGGATAGTGAATAGAGCACTGGCCCTGGAGTCAGGAGGGCTTGAGTTCTAATCCGGCCCCAGACACTTTACTAGCCATGTGACCTTGGGCAAGTCACTTAACCCCAATTGCCCTGTCCTCCCCCCTCCAAAAAGCAAGAAAAAAAGAAAGGAAGGAAGGAAGGAAGGAAGGAAGGAAGGAAGAAAGAAAGAAAGAAAGAAAGAAAGAAAGAAAGAAAGAAAGAAAGAAAGGAAGGAAGGAAGGAAGGAAGGAAGGAAGGAAGGAAGGAAGGAAGGAAGGAAGGAAGGAAGGAAGGAAGGAAGGAAGAAAGAGAAAGAAAGAAAGAAAAGGATGTTATAAAGGTAGACAAGATTTGGCATCTGTCCATAGTCTTTGATTTGGAAAGGATCTTAGAGGTCACCTCATCCAACCCCATAATCATGCAGATGTGGAATCAGAGTGTGAGAGAAGTTAAATGACTTCCCAAAGTCCACAGCTGTCCCAGCTGTCAGCTGGTATTACATCATGTAAGTTCTGAGTGTAGGAATCATTTCATTCTTTATATTTGAATCTCAATACCCAGCACAGTGCCCAGTACATAGTAAATGCTTAAGAAATGTCTATAGATTGACTTTAAAAAAACAACAACTATTGAGCTCATTTATATATTACAGCTATTGGGGTCAGTGATAAGGAGGAAGTCCAACACAATGGAAAAGGCAGTGAATTAAGAGGCACAGAAGACCTCAGCTCAAATCTCAGCTGTGCTACTTACTACTAGTGTGACCTTGGGTAAGTCACTTACAGGTATCTCAATAGCAAAATGAGTCACAACATTCACTATTTAAAATTTTTTCTTTTAATATTCATTCTTCAGAATTTTAAGGATGTGTGATTTCATTGTCTTGAGATCTCCCTTGACCAGTGTGGATGGCAAATCCACCACACCCTCAAAGATGATCTTTATGTATGGCTGTGACCCAGAAATGTCAGTTGGTAGTTAACATTCTAATACTGAACTTTTTTTATCTGGAACTCAGGAGACAGGTTACACTGGAACTATATTGGAAGCTTTCATAACTTGGTAGGACCTGTCAGAGCTACTGGCCACTAGCATAGACATCAGGGACCCAGAGCTACCTTTCCAGCCTGATGGGGATATGGGGAAGACCCCATAAGTCCTCTGCCATTCTTCAGTCACTCAGCTGTGCCCAACTCTTCCTGACTCCATGAACCATAACATACCAGGCCCTTCTATCCCATACTATCTCTTGAAGTCTGTCAAAGTTCATCAGAGCCTCTTATAAATGCCTGATGAATACTTCATTGTGCACTCCCCTGTGTATGAGCTATTTTTTTATATGGTACATGTAAAGTTGTATGCCTTTAAAGAAAATTTATAGTGATTGTTACAGAAGGTAGAATTCCATCCTGAGATATGTCATTTATATTGAAATATTATAATGAATGCCATGACCACGTGCAGATAACACATACATCTTCACTATTGATAAATGTTTGAAAGTCAAGAACATCTTTTTTAAAAAATGTGTGGGAATTGCTTGCCTTCTCAATGAGGGGGATGAGAAGGGAGGGAAGGAAAGAATTTGGAGCTCAATTTTTTAAATGAATGTTAAAGATTGTTTTTATGTGTAGTTGGGGGAAAATAAAATATTAAAATTTAAAAATGTGTGAGTATGCTGCATATAACTTTAAAATGTATACAGAATGCCCAAAATAATTATAAATGGTTATGATTATATTATTATAGCCTAGATTTCCAACAAAGTCTGGAGCATTTTACATAAGACTCCTAACTGGTAAACCAGAATGATTACTTTATGACTGCATGAGCTGTAGAATTGAAGTGAGAGTTTTGGAAAGGTCCATCATTCTTTTTTTTTTTTTTGCTTTTTGGAGGGCAGTTGGGGTTAAGTGACTTGCCCAAGGTCACATGGCTATTTTTTGTGTTAAGTGTCTGAGACCAGATCCAAACCCAGATCCTCCTGACTCCAGGGCTGGTGCTCTATTCAGTGCACCACCTAGCCGCCTCCAACATTCTTTTCTTTTCTTTCTACAGTGACACATAAATCTCTTTGGGGAGAGAACTGTGGAGAGAGAGAAAAGATTTTGGAATGTGTCAGATATGTGGGAGGAAGCCAGGCAGCTAGGTGGTATAGTGGATAGAGCACTGGTCCTGCAGTCAGGAAGACCTGAGTTCGAATCTAGCCTTAGATATTTACAAGCTGTGTGACCCTGGGCAAGTCACTTAACCCCATTTGCCTCAGTTTTCTCATCTGCAAAATGAGCTGGAAAAGGAAATACCAAACCACTCCAGCGTCTTTGCCAAGAAAACTCCAAATGGGGTCCTGAAGAATCAAACACAACCAAACAAGAATGGGGGGGGGGGGAAGCAAGCATCTTCACAGATGCGTGATTTCCAGTTTCCCTCCCTAGAGATGTGGGGAAATTTCCCCTTCAGTGAAATTAAGGCCTCTCTCCGATATCTCATCTTGCTCCCATCTAAGAGCTCACTGACATTATAGGCTTCCTGGTACTTTCTAATCTATAGAATTTTTTCCAGTATCTGTTTTCTTTCTCCTTGGATAAGTGGGTTCACTCACTATTTACCATTTGTGATGTACTTTCAGAGTGAATTGGCCAAGCCAATGTGTGTAAGCTTGAAGTATTCACTGTGCCCCACTTCACCCAGAGACAGGGACTGGAAAAACTAGCAACTTATTGCTTTTTGAATTGAGAAAAAATGCTCCTAGATCAACAATATTTAGGAGGCAGATAGATCTAATCATAATTTGGTTTCTCCTCTCTCAGAGGAGAACAGAACAGCCAAACTTTTAGCCTTTTCCCTTGCTCCCCTCTAGGCAGCAATCACTGTTTCCTTTGGAGACAGGGGGCCAAGATTCCAGAACTATCTATTCATGCTTCCCTCAAGCCAAATGTCTATACAGCTAGGCATCTCATGTGGAGATACACATCTTACCTGTCCAGCACACATCCTACATTATTTATAACCAAATGGTTTGTTTTAGGCAACTAGGATTTAAAGCATCATCATTCATGATAGCAGTGGAGAATTTAGTGGAATCATTATTGATCTTTATAGGGTACAGGGGGAGGGAAGGGCTAACGGGGATTGCTCAGTCCCCACAATATGCTGCTGTCAGGTCTTTGAGAATTTCACCTACTATTATGGTGTTAACACTAGGTGGTTGTTGGGAAACTTGATTAGCCCAGACACAACACAAAAACTCTGTGAGATTCAGATATTCATAGTTAGAGTTAGAAGGGATAGGAACTAGACCTGTGATCTCATTGATAGAAGAATCTCTAAATGCTAGGTTATAAACAAGGTAATGATAATTTGCCCAATAACTACCAATCAGCCCTGAGGTTCAGGATTCCCCAGTTTTCAAATCCTAAGTCTTATTTGGCCACATAATGAGAAGATAAGACTCACCGGAAAAGACCCTTTATTATGTAGGTTTTCATGAAATGGAAATTTATTGTTTTATATTGAATCCTCTCCTATGTTCTGCTGTGTATATGGAAATGTTCCTTTTTTCCTTTTCTCATTTTGTATTTAAGTTTAAAATGAATAAAATAGGGGTGGCCAGGTAGCACAGCGAGTAGGATCACCGTCTCCAGTGTCGGGATAACCTGGGGATCGAATCCAGGCTCAGACACTTAGCACCCACCCAGAAACACCTGGCCGTGTAACCTTGAGCAAGTTACTTAACCCCAATTGCTTAGGGGCGGCCAGGTGGCTCAGCGAGTAAGAGCACTGGCTCCAGTGTCAGGATGACCTGGAGATTGAATCCTGGGCTCAGATACTTAGCACCGCACCCAGAAATAACTGGCTGTGTAACCTTGAGCAAGTTACTTAACCCCAATTGCTTTAATAAAAAAAAAATGAATAAAATATTAAAAAGAAAAAGAAAAGACCCTGATGTTGGGAAAGATTAAAGGCAGCAGGAAAAAGGAATTGCAGAGGATGAGATGGGTTTTGGTAGATAAATAGATGGAGAAAGTCATGGAAACAATGAACATGGACTTGGACAGATAGTGGATGACAGAAGGGCCTGGCATACTATGGCTCATGCAGTCCAGAAGAGTCAGACACTACTGAATGACTGAACACCAAAAGTCTCATTTGTCCTCTCACGTAAATGAAGGAGCAGAGAAATAGATCAAGGAACAAACTAAGCCTAGTGTACAAGGTCATTATTTCTCCTACCAGTCCAACTACATTTCTGACCTTTCCTTACAAATAACCCCAAGTCTGGAAGGGTTTTGGAATGCTCCCTTACATTTCTACTTATCATGTAGGGATCACAACTAGTCATTAGACTATAGACTCCTTGAGAGTGAGACTAAGACTTCTAAAATCATATTTGTATTCCCAGCACCTCCCACTGGGCCTTACATTCAAAAGGCAGTTTAAAAATATTTATTGAACCAAGTAAAAAAAAAAAACATTTTTAGTCCTCTCTGAATTGTTCCCTATGTCTGGATACAATTTATTATTATTAGGTATTAAAATTAATTTTAACATATGAAAAGTCACTGAGAGACATTTCTCCTTTTGAGAATTTAAGGGCTCAACTGGAGTCCTTTGTCCCTGCCCCTGCCCCCTGCCCCCTGTCTTTGTGCCCCTCCTCTCCACAGACTTCAGTAGCTCCTCAGTAAACCTTCTGACCAAAATCAAGTGCCCCTATACTTTGCCCTGATAATGTAAAATTTCAAGTAAAATCTTCAATTCTATAACTTTTATAAAATTAGGTCTAATAAAAATTCTCCATGAGTAAAGAATAAATTTAATGAAGCTCCAACTTGACAATTGCTTTTATTGTTCTTCCTTAGAAGAACTAATCCCTGTCCCTAAGAATCTGTGTCACTCACTCCTAGGAAACAGAGTAGTCTGTTCCTGAGTTTTTCTTCAGTTATTGCCAACACATGGGTCCAAGTTTACCAGCTCTTTGGCTCGTTTCACTGCTTTGGTGCTGCTTGCAGTAAAAGGATTAGCTTATTAAGTTTGCAAACATGGTGATGTCTAAAAACCAGTTTTTGATACACAATAACATTGAAGGAAAACACTAAAACTCCTCTGAAGAAAAAGCAGAGCTGAATATGTATATTTTAAACTATTAATTAAAAGGATCTATTGGGGATATAGTGGATGGATTTAGCTGTGCAAAAATAAAGAAATTCTGCACGACAAAAATGTCATGATCAAAATCAAAAGAAAAATAATTGATCAGAAACAATTTTGCAACACCTATAATAAATGGGTGTCACTCTTTGTGATACTAGGCAAATCATTTACCCTCTCTCAGACTCAGTTTCCTCATCTATAAAATGTGGATAATGACAACTACCTCACAAGGTTGTTGTAAGGTTTAAATTAGACTGGATATATAAAACACTATATAAATATTATTATTATTATTACAACAATGGAGAGTTATGTCTTCCTAGGGCATGTATACAAGACAGAGTGGAACCCTCCAAGACTTGTCCATATAGGATTGTCAAAGAATATGAAGAATTGGACAAAAAACTGAAAACTATGGGGGCAGCAGTAGGATTTTTAACATTACTACTTCCTCTGCCCCTTCAGCCTTTTCCTCTGATTGTTCAGCTTCTTGAAGGAAAAGCCCAGGTCAGCCATATTCACTCATTCCTCTCTGGGCTTCCCTCCTGACTCTATTCTTTTTTCTCCAATGTGTTCAGGTAGCCTTGCTACCCTGTAAGATGCCTTTAGGATGAGGTTCCAGACTCTCTCTTCCTTGAAGATCCTTCTGTCTCTGCAGCCTCTTCCTCTATTTGGAAAGCTTCTCATAGAACCTCTGTTTTAAGGAAAGTCCAGATCAGTCACATTCTCTCCTTCATTCTTGGGCTTTGCTCTTAATCCTCTGGGCTTCTTTTCTCCACCATGTCCCAACATGGATCCCTTCTCCCCCATCCCTTTCCTCCTTTTCAGTTTCCTTTTTCTGAGTTATCTTCCCCCATTAGAATGTAAGATCCTTGAGGGCAGGGGCTATCTTTGTATTTTTATCTATTTGTATTCTCCAAACTTAGAATACCTAGCACATAGTAAGCATTTAATAAATTCTAGATGATTTACTGACTTGCTATCAACTGAAAGCATTTATTAATTGCCTACTACTATGTGCTGTTACGCTAAATGTCTTAAAACTATTATCTCCTTTGATTTTCACAACCCTGGGAGGTAGGTGCCAGTATTATTATTATTACTTTACAGTTGAAAAAACTGAGGTAAACAGATGTTAAGTGACTTGTCCAGGGTCACACAGATAGGAAGTATTCAAGAGCAGACTTGAACTCAAGTCTTCAGATTTGAACTCCAGGTTCAGTTTTCTATCTACCACATGACAACCAAAGACACCCACTCTTTAGAGTATAAACTCATTTTCAAAACATCATGGTAGAAAATGGTGGCAGATTTTGAGCAATAACATCTCACAAAATAGCAAAGAGTAGAAGGGAAAATAAGTTTGAATAAAGTTTGGCATGAGACACAACTAAGATAGATCATCCCAAGGATATTTATAGATTAAACTGGAAAGGAAACAACAGATACACACCAAAAATGTAGCAAATCTGCCAGCATTTCTATACAAAATTATTTTTATCAACGATGGTAGAACACTATATTTAGACTCTTAACACCTCAGTCCCCAGTGCGGAATATGAGGAAGGGAAAATGACATAAAAGAAGATGATGACAGGAAAAGCAGCTGAATCAGACCAAGAATGCACAGAAAAAATTTGCACTGGAGGTGACACAATTTTGAAAGTATTCAGGGATTGATTCACAAAATATTTGAAAGAGGAAAAAACACTGAATGATTAAAAATAATCATGGAAGGTATTATCATCTAAAAATGGCTATCAAGGGGTCATATGAAACTATTGAACCACATGCCTATTTTCTTATCTCCACAAAATCAGTATAAGAAGGATCTACACATTTATGCAAGGTAACTTTGAAGAAAATATGAGACAGGAACAGGAAGGCCCAACAAAGAATCCATATAGAAAATGGTATGGTAAGGACCTAAGGTAGTTCCTTTCTGTAGACAATGTTGTGATGATAGTATCAGGCCCCAGAATGCAGCAGGCTTCTTTGATGAGATCCATAACCAAATTTTGATGGCAAGAAGTTGCCCATTTAACTTGGGGTTTACTGGCTAGATTTCTTTCCTTCCTTCCTTCTTCCTTCCTTCCTTTCCTTCCTTTCCTTCCTTTCCTTCCTT
>NW_027186546.1:6161037-6325328 GCF_028583685.1 Petaurus breviceps papuanus | reverse complement strand
CCTTCCTTCCTTCCTTCCTTCCTTCCTTCCTTCCTTCCTTCCTTCTTCCTCAAAACTTTAAACTCAGTTCACTCTGAAGATCATAGATTGGACCACAATAGGTCCCTTAACAGTTATATTTTGGGCCCTCCTGGTTTAGAGTGAATGTCAATGATTCTCTTTGGGACAGCAACCCTGAGGGTCTTCCTCTCCCAGCTTAATTTTTTAAAAAATTTCTAATTAAAGGGCTCATACCTTGACTCACTTCTTAAAGAGGCCTATTCACTGAACAGGCATTACCTCACCGTAAGTGAGTACATGAAAAAGTCTTAGCCTAAAAAAGGTCAGGGTCTCCCATTGCATCCTTGGTCATCTCCAGTCATCCTGATGAATATCTGGCCACTGGACCCAGATGGCTCTGGAGGAGAAAGTGAGGCTGGTGACCTTGCACAGCCTTCCCTCATTCAAATCAAAGTCAATTGAAAGTCATGTCATTGTTTCCCTGATGCCATGATCCTCTTTGAAAATGAAAGACAAACACAAGCACTCAAAAAAGGTTGGCCTAATAATTCATCAAGGAAAAACAAAAGGGGTGAAGGATGTTTATTATCTAAGCTATGACACACATCTGGGATTTGCATTGAGCTTATCCATTAGCATACATATGCCATCAGCAGGTGCAGAAGAATGGACAATATGATGGAGTGGTGAGGAAAGAGAACAAGAGCTGTGATAGATACTTTACTAAGTACTCTGCAAATATTATCTCATTTGATCGTCATAACAGCCATGGGAGGTAGTTACGATGGTTATTTCCATTTTACAATTGAGGAAATTGAAGCAGATCAAGATTGAATGACTTCCCCAGGGTCATAGAGCTAATAAGTATCTGAGGCTAGATTTGTATCTTCCTGTAGCCTGGTACAATACTCTATTTACTATGACACCTTACCTGCCTTGGTGGGCCCAGAATATTTGAATAACAAGAAGAAAATGAGCTGGGAAATTAGGAAACTGTGCAAAACTTTAAATGATATCAAATTGACACAACACTGCGTGACCTTAAAACCCATCTTTTTCAAACAAAATTTTATTGAGATATTTTGTTTCTCAAATCACCTACATTTTCAAATATGCCCCTATTATCTTGCTCTCCCAGATTCCATCCTTTTGTACTGGCATGCAAAGGAGTGCTTTGTTCCTTGTTTCAGTTATTCAAGTACTTAGCTCCTTGTTTCTACTATTCAAGTGCCTGTGAACCTCACCTTTGATTGTGTCAAGTCTTTGTTAGAAACTAACAGCATTACATGGAAGCCAACTGAGAGAAACTTGCTAAGAACATATAAAAGCATGTGCATGAGCTGGAACCAAGCAGAACCAAGAGAGAGAATACTTGTGGTATAGGCACTGTCTGTTCTGTTAGTGTTGATTTGTGTTTGTGTTACTTTGCAGACAGAAGCACTCTTTTCTGTTGACTTGTGATTGTGTTACTTTGTCAGATAGAAGTGTTCTATCTGATGATTGTGTTACTTTGTCAGATAAAAGCATTCTGTCTGTTGAATTGTATTACTCTGTCAGACAGAAGCACCCTGTCTGTTAACTTGTGCTGATTTCACAGGCAGTGAATTGATGATAGTGCCTGAAATGTGAGTGAGTATTTGTTATAGGAATGTAAATTTTTAAGATCTTCCCTGCCCCTAGGCTTAACTGCACCTGGAGCCTGTGGTGGGAGGCTTATTTATCAGGAGATACTTTGTGATTGGGCAGTGGGTCAAGATGGTTGTTACATTCTCTGAGCCAGGAGAAGGCTATGTAAGCCCTGATGTGAGGCTTTGCTTTGGAGCTCACTTTGAGAAATGTTGTGTGATTTGACCAGATAAGACAGGGCAGCCGTTGTTGAGAGCCCCCCCCCCCCCACGCTTTGAAAACCCATATGTTGATGCTTCCCTCTCTGGTAACTGTGATTTGGTATGGATGTAATGGTTGGATAGTTTGGAAGCCTGTCTCCTTGATCTTATAACTTCTATCTGTATACTCTGAAGTTCGGGGTGCTGACCTTTTCCCCCTAAACTACCGTGTTTCCCCGATAATAAGACACTGTCTTATTAATTTTTTTGGACAGAAAAACACCAGAGGGCTTATTTTCAGGGGAGGGCTTATTTTAATGAAGATTGACAGCAATTTTAATAAACAGGTAAATGTGAACAAAAAAATGTACCTTTATTCAATAATGAATTCAATAAAGAACAGGATGACGCGCTCACTGCTGCAGCTCTGATTGGATGCAGCTCGGAGCGTGGTGTGCGTTTCACCCGGGGGGGGAACGGTGCATACAGAGGGTACCGTAATGTAGCGTGTAGCGCAGGGGATCACTTTCACTACAGTAGCAATCTCAATAGGGCTTATTTTCGGGGGAGGGCTTATTTTCGAGGAATCTTACACAGTAAGGGGAGGGCTTATTTTCGGGATAGGTCTTATTATCGGGGAAACACGGTAGGTAAACGATATATATTTGATTGATTAAAAGCAAGATTATTAACCAATTTTGAGTTGCTTTGCTTTAGAAAAGCAGATCTAAGAACCTGTGTTGGCAGCCACCCTGGGGATGCTAGGGTGCTTGCTGCTACAGTATTGTTGTAACTTTGCTAAGTTTAATGTGTGTAAATATTATTGTGGTTCTATTAAGCTTTGTCTTCCCAGAAAAAGAAACTGAGAGGAGCTTGGAGTGGACCAGTCACTGTGAGCTTCAAGTTGGAACAGGAGTTGGAATAGGAGTTGATACAAAAATTGGAACAGAAGCTAGAACAGGAGCTGAGAGATGCCTACCTGTGAATCCAGGTGACAGCTGGGTGAATTCAGAAAAGAGCTGGGAGCATGGAATAGGAGCCATGGAGTTTGGAAGTCAGTCTCAAGTCACGATAAAAGTACTTTTACTTGGGTACTTAGTGCTAACTGATGAGATTATGACTTAATGTGACCTAGGGGTGGGAGACCTTTGTACTTTGTACTTTGTACCCCTTAAGGATGATCGATCCTTAAGGATGGTTCAGTTAAGGATGACTGGAAGCCAGTCTCCAATCAAGATGAAAGAAGACTTTAGATGGGTACTTTATATTGATTGATTGAGATTGTGACTTACTAAATGATATATTTTGTTTAAGACTATGTGACCACTTTAGTAATAAGTTGTTGTGTTATATTGTTGTGAATGCTGTACTTTGGTTTCTGTGAATGTTTTGCTTTAGTTTATTGCTGAATAAATAGAGAGTTCACTATACTGTGCAACGAGAACCTTAAAGATATTCACAGCAGTAGTCCTCAGGAGAGCTGCTCGTGCTTGGCTCTACACCTTTATAACAAAGAATAAAAAGGTAATTTTTCAAATTAAGTAACATATTGAAAAAACCTGGCATAAGCAGTATTCCACAATCATGGTCCCTCACCTTTGCAAAGAAGCAGAGGGTCTTCTTTGGGGCTTTCTTATATCTCTTCATTTGATCATTGTAGTTTCAGAATTCAGTTAAATTGTTTTGTTGTTCTTCCTACTTAGGCTTTTTAAGTCATTGTGTTTTTGTTTTCCTAGTTCTGTTTACTTCACTTTGTATCATCTTCCCATGCTTCTCTGTATTAACCATATTCATACTCTCTTAGAGAACAATAATATTCCATTATATTGAGTTGCCACAATTTTTAAAGCCATTTGCCAATCATTGAAAACCTCAGATTTTTAATACTAATTTTCTCCTGGTAATATCGGATTACTGCACACCATAAAATACCACAATCTCTGACAAGTCAAAATGGCAGGTGAACTAAGAGGCAATGAAGAGATATATGGTGGACCTAAGTAGATGTCAGGATGTTACCAGTGGAGGCTAAAAAGTAGCATAAGCCAGAAAATATCATTAGAAAAGGAGATGGGATATTGCATAATAAGAGCAAGGGCTAAGAGACAGTCTGAGTGCTACACTGGTATCAATGCAATCTCAAAAGACCTAAAAGAAAGCTTCATATATTTTGGCAGATCCTTGTTGGGAAAGACACAGAAAAGAATCACATGAGATGAGAAAGCATAAATGGGTTGTAGCCTGCACTAGTGGAGGAAGTGTCCACATGGATGAGACTACGAATCCATTAAAGTTGAGGAATGTATTCTATATAATGAAATAAAAGATCGATTTTTTTTCTAGTGATTAAGAGTTTGAAAGGAAAAGTATCCCCATACTGTGCAGCAACTGAATCCAAGAGCTCATAACAATACCAAGAGAGAATAAAAGTTATGGACATATTATTGTTCAGAAAGGTTTTTGATTTGTAGTACTGCCATCGTGATCAGCAATGAAGCAATTTGTTATCTTACTCCTGATCTGTATGAAAGGTCATGTGAACTTGAAATTGCCAGGAATCAACAAATCATCATCATCTGGTTTCTTCTCGCTTTCTAATAAATTTTCCTATTGATACACATCATTTGTTCTAGTCTAATATGAAAAGCATTGATTCTAGCCCTCCTTTGTCTAAAATTTCTCTTGCCAAGTATGTTCTGGCTTGCTTCACCAGCCCTTTGAATCAATCAGTTGAATTAATTGATGCTTTAAAAAAAATCTGGTCTCTCTAGATCAGAAGTGAAATAGGGTTTTCTGAAAAGTAGCCAACACAGGTCTTAGTATAAAAATAAATAAATAAATAAATTGAAGTGACAGTTTTTCTCTTCTAAACCTGAAAGATTCATAGCTCATTAATCTCAATGGAGAAAATGCTGATTGTTCTTTATAAATCCACAACATAAATATTAGCTACATAATTGCAGAAAAATAGAAATTTCTATTCTCCTGGTAGAAATTTTGAGGAAAAATAATTATTTATAGCATATTCCTTTCTTGTAAAATATAGCCAAGATTTAGATAAATCTCTTTAGCCTATTTTCTTAAGGCATAGAATCAAAGAAAAATTGAAATTTATTTCAAAAAATATTTTATTCATGAATTGGGTGTTTGGTCTCAAGTCTGCATAGGGAAATTATTTTAAGGTTGATTCAAAACTCAGCTCAAATGCCACCTTCTGCAGGAGGCCTTTCCCGGTTTCCCCAGATGCTGGTAGTAGCTATTTATATGTTGTTGTTGCTGTCATTTCAGTCTTGTCTGACTCTTAATGATCCCTTTTGGGTTTGGGTTTTTTTTTTTCTTTCTTGGTTGTTTTTTTTTCCCCAAAGATATTGGATTGTTTTGCCATTTCCTTCTCTATTTCATTTTACAGATGAGGAAAATGAGGCAAACAAGGTTAAGTGACTTGTCCAGGATCACTAAGCTATAAGTATCTGAGATCAGATTTGAATTCATAAAGATGGGTTTTCCTGACTCCAGGCCTGGCACAGCACCTAACTGCCCCATTTATATGTTCTCTCTCCCTTTAGATGTAAGCTTCTTGGGGGTAGGGATGGTTTTTGATTTTGCTTTGTATCACCAGTACTTAGCACAATTCTTGACATATTGTAAGCATTTAATTGTGTTTGTTGACAGATTACTTGATTGACTTGTTTTCTGGGAGTCACTTAATGTTGTTGATTTTTTAAATTTATAACATTGTAAATAGGAGCTAAGGGATATGTTCTATGAGGAAAAATACATTTTAAAATTGATTTCCTCACAAGCTTAGACCCAAGGAAGAGATATAAGAAGATACCTACCCCACCTCCTTCACAGAGAAGTGGTAGTTCATGGATGTGGGACATTGCATATAATGTGAGATTTTTTTCTATCTACTGATTAGTTTTGATTTTTTTTCTCTTTTTCTTTTTGAAAAAAAGAATAATTTGGGATGGAGACAAAGGAAGGATATGAGAAAAACTCTGTCTAGGTAAGAAGACATCCCACTTCCTTTACACAGATGGGGTGGTAGTTCATGGGTGTGGGACATTGCATATAACGTCAGATTTTCTCCATAAATTGATTTTGTTGTATTGTTTCAGCTGTTTCTGACTTTGTGACCCCATTTGTTTTTCTTTATTTGTTTGTTTGTTTTTTTGCAAAGGTACTGGAGTAGTTCACCATTTCTTTCTCCAACTCATTTTACAGATGAGGAAACTGAGGAAAACAGGGTTCAGTGACTTGCCCAGTGTCACATAACTAGTGTCTGAGGCTGTCCATTGTGTTACCTAACTACCTTCTATGTATTGAGTAGTTTTGATGAATTTTTTCTTCCTCTTCCTTTTCTTTTTGAAAAAATTAATTTGGGAGGGAGAAAGAGGAAGAAAGTGAGGAGGCACTCTATCTAGGTGACATATAAAAACAGAAGATAGCAATAAAATCTATTTAAATTTTTTTTAAATCCATTTCTTCTCTTCTAGAGAAAAATAGTTATAAAGGTAAACTAGCTGAAAGGGGCTATACCTTAAGTCAAGGTATTCATATACTCATTTCATGTCAGTAAACTCTTCCAGATTGCATTACAGATTGAACTCAGTGAAATCTCTCCACATAAGAATAAAATTCCATGAATATTTTTCTCTCAGTCTATACTTCCTTCAGTCAGCACATATTGATTTTGTTCAAATACTACCTGTTATCCTATATAAAAGCTATTTGGTTAGATACCTGAGTGAGACACTAGAAAGTGGTGGCCTCTGGTGGTGCTGTTTCCCTCTTTTTCTTCCATCTCATGTTCTCTGGGCAGTTAGGTGGCATAATGGATAGAGTGCCAGGCCTACAGTCAGGAAGACTCCTCTTCCCGGGTTCAAATCTGGCTTCAGGCGCAAACTGGCTATGTGATCCTGGGCAAGTCACTTAAAGCTGTTGACCTCAGTTTCCTCATCTGTAAAATGAGCTGGAGAAGGAAATGGCAAATCACTGCAGTATCTTTGCCAAGAAAAGCCCAAATGGAGTCATGAAAAGTTGGATACAACTGAAAAATGACTGAACAACAATAATATTCCTCCCTGCTGGGACCCAGAGGAGAAAGAAGGTTGACTTTGTAGTCAGAAAACCAAGGTTCAAATTTTGGCAATGCTAAAGTTAGGTAAATCTCTTAACTTCTCTGGGTCTTAAATTTCCTCTGAAAAATAAGGGCCTGGGTTACACAACCACAGAGGTCCCTTCTATCTCTGTTCTACTATTACTCTTTCAAATGGCTTACAGAAAAGTGTCCCCAAATGATGTCAATGGAGGGAAGGGGAAGAGAGATGATAGTTTGTCTTTGTTCTACCCAAAAAATGACATTGAAAGTAAGTTCTGACACCAGAACTTAGTTTATCCCTTCTTATTTCTTCAATGCTTTAACAGATCTCATAACTGTGGGTATTTCCTCCTCATCATCAATGCAGGTGGCAAACCATCCATACATACTCATCCTCTTCCACAGAGGGGCCTTCTTCTAAGCATTGTGAATTTTTTTTTAATGCTTTGTGGAAACCAGTTAACAAGGGATTTTTTACATCTGGGACAAAATAGGTCCTCTCAAGAAGGAAATGCTTCAAGAATGGTAATAACCTATTTGTGTCTATAGTCTGAAGACCAGCCCAACCAAGTTCAAAGACATTGCTCACTGGAAGGTTGGCTATTAGAAGATGAGATTTGGTTTTCTTGGTTTTTGATTTTTGCCACAGTAGTTCATGACACCTTAAAGATAGATGAGCTGTGAGCTGCCTTGGTGGTGTTAGGTGTGGGTTGTATCCACATTGATGTAATTATGAATTTTTGAGGCATTGCAGTATAATATAGTAATTTCTTCATTACTATATCAAAAAATTTTTCCTACTTAGGTTTCTAATTCCTGATTATCCTTATTAGTATGATGGTCTACTCAGGTCTTCTGGAATTTTCTCTCACCTCTCTCCCCTTATCTCCCTCATCATCTTGAAGTCTTATAGTCTCTTTCTGGAATGGTTGAGGAAACTTGTTTATGTCCTGTGGTCATCAATAAAATAGCAGATCAGTTTGGAACCAAAGATAATTTAGTGGTAGAAGCTTCCAGCCAAGCCTCCTTGAAGGAATTCCTTGGTGAGGGAGGAAAATACAGCTTCAGTCTTCTTCTTTCCTCTCCTGACAAGTTTCCAGGATTTTTCTAGATGGAGGCAAAAAACAGAAAAAATTGTCCTAAGTCAGATATTGACATTCTCAGGAGTTGGTTGGATGGGATTATAAAGCAAAGAGATTTTGTATACGAGATTCCTGGTCCCTCTTGCCAAAAAGTCCACAATACCTGCCTTCTATTTTTTTCTTATCATGGTTGCTACCAAATTTACCTTACTTTTTTTCCAGGCTCAAAGTACTCCTAATTGAACTATGTGAAAATTCGCATTATAATTTGTCTTTTGAGTAGGTACTTTCTCACTTCTCTCCTGAGCATTCTCTCCTCATTGCCTAGCCAGGCCTCTTCCCTGTCCTTCCCATATTGATTCCCTATTTTTTCTTACAATTGACAGAACCAATCCCTCCCCATATTCCTGACTTAGACTTCCCTTGTAATTTCGATATCTACAGACATGAAGGCTTCTGTTGTTTCTGTAAAGAAGTCAATCGCAGTGTTTCCAGTCATTATGAGGTCATATAATTTTCTTCACTGACAATGAGGTGATTCATATCTCTCCTACCTTAATGGGGAAAAGTTGGTACACATTCAGATTGCAAATAAAGTGGAATTTTCTTTTCTCCCTAAGGATAAGAAAGCAGACTATCGTGTCAGATTTCCTGCTTAGAAACTCTTGCTCTTACAACAATGATACTTTTGTTTTGACTGTTAGCCTAAAGTTTCCACTTCGAGACTTTTGGTATTGACCTGTACAGGTAGTTATTTTAAATGGATTTTGAGTCCTTTTTCCTCCTTTGTTTTAGTTTTGCTTCCTTTGAACCAAGTATTCACTTCTGCTGCCATCTCTCAGCTACCTTAAACTTCCACTTTCAGGTTCTGTGGTTTCTGCCTTGTTTTTTCCTTTTCTTTCCTTACAAAGTGCTCCCACATTTTCCTTTTCATAGGTCTGTTTCTGCTAGTCATGATTTCCCTCACAAGAAGCCTCAGGAATACATGCAGGAGTATATTCATGTTAATAGAGCTCATTATGGCTTCAAACCAACTTCCGTAAAGCTCAAGAGAGAGTTCCTGGGTTCCCTTATGTTATTCTTTTTTGATGCCACAGATTCTGTCCCCAGTAATACATGCTTTTGCAGATTCTAGAGTACAGGATGTTTTCTTTTCTTCCCACTTTCTTATTAAAATTCAGTCTATATGTTGGTAAATCCTATAGTACTTTTTCTAAGTAATTTCATTGGTCTCTCTTGTATAACATGAATGACCTTGAATAGTGAGAGTGGCCCCATAATTTTCATTGCTCTCCCTACATGGAATCTCTTTCCAAATATTTCCAGATTTCCTGTGAAACAACAGGGTGGAGCCCACACTCCAGCATTACTCCTGACCTTTCCCTCTGCCATGAATTGCAGACATTCTAAACATTATTTCTGTCAGAATCCATAGAAACAGTAAGGATTCTTTATTTCTTTAACCCACAATGTACCTAACATTGCCAGAGGCCAGCAGCAGACATTTTCTCCTTATGGAAAAATGGGGAAATGTCTTGTTTAGTTTTTCCTTCATTTCATTTTTTCTTAAAGTTTTCTAGAGTTTTATACCCATAGTTTTATGTCCATATGCCTATCTATAGTTTTATATCACAAAGTTTTGAAGTTACTATAAGATTTTAAAAGTTTTTCTGTTTCTTTTCTTCCCTTCATGGATTCATGAGGCTCTCCCAGGTGTAGATCTCTGCTGCTCTAAGTGGGCTGGGATTCTGTAGAGGCCATAGCCAGCATTTGTGCACACGGGACCACAATTCCCAAAGCCATTGCTATTCTCAAGGGATTGTCTCTGTATCTCAGTCTTAATGTGCTTTCTCTAGTGCTACCAACTCTGATTGTTAGTGGGATCTCTGAGGCCCTGATGGATTTCCCAAAGTCACTGGTCACCCGTGCACTCGCAGCTCAGGATGCCTAGTTAACTAAAATCAGGGAAGTCTAACCACAAAGGTTACAGAGATACCATGAATTTATTTATTATTATCATTTTGCTTTTTTGGAGGGGGAGGAAGGGCAGTTGGGGTTAAGTGACTTGCCCAAGGTCACATGGCTAGTAAGTGTGTCAAGTGTCTGAGGCTGGATTTGAACTCAGGTCCTCCTGACTCCAGAGCCGGTGCTCTATTCACTGCACCACCTAGCTGCCCCTACCTATACCATGAATTTATGATGAATGGGTGGGACATAGGGCAGCTGCCCTTCCCCCATCCAGAACTTCACAGCAGCCTTCCTCTCTCAAAAGCCATCAGAGAAAAGACTGAGAGTCTGTCTACTCAATCTTTTTGTATGCTTACTCAATTCTAGCTCCCTCCTTCTATTTCTGATACAAATTTGGAGGTTCTTTTTATCATCATATGGTACCAAGACATTCTGTCAAGCATGGAGAAAAACTCGCTTCCCAAAGCTCTGTGCATTTTATTGGAACCAGGAAGAGAATATTCATGTATATTTTAAGGCCTAGACTCTCATTAAACATCCTTTCATACAACAGAATTCCCCTTTATTGTTTCTTCCACCTTTGGAAGGATTAAATTATCATTAAGACATGCCAAGATATTGTTGGTGCTCTGCTTTTGGCCAAGAAAGAGTTCCAGCAGATGCCTGGATAGTTAAAGTTCCCCATCACTATTATATATCATTCTTCTTTGCCAAGTTTGTGATCGATTGTCAAATTCCTCGTGTATTTCTTTGTTCTGTCCAGAATATAGATTTGGTAGATCATAATATATGCCCCCATGACAAAATAGCTACTGTCTTTCCTTCCTTTTATTTTCACCTAAATGCCCTCTACCTGGCTTCCCTTATCTAGTTTCTAGATCTTTGGGCCTAAGCAGACATTCTTAATATTCAATGATGCTTCATCCCTCCCGATCTTTGTCTGTCCTGTTGATTCCAAGTAAGGTATGCCTAGCCAAAGTCATATTCCAATAATGAGTTTCATCCTACCAAAACTCAGTGATATCTAGAAGTTCAAATGTGACTCTTTGCATTAGGACCTTTAGTCTATCTACCTTGTTACTTAAACTTGTAGACTTTTGCATAGACATTAGAAGCCATGGGTTTTACTATTGATGTCTCTCTTGGATTTTTATCTCCTATGAGCTGAATGTCTCAATAGCAATTCTTTCTATATTGGGAGCTTCTCTATGGCATGGGTTATTAGTCTTTTTTAATGTCATGAATCCCATTGGCAGTATGGGGAAGCCTATGGGACCCCCTTCCAGTGTAATTTTTAAATATATAAAATAAAATACATAGGATTACAAAAGAAACTAATTATGTTGTAATACAGTTATCAAAATATTTTTTTAAACAAGTTTATAGAAGTCAAATTAAGAACACTTCTGATGGATGGTTTCAGAAAAACCTTGGAGAGACTTATATGAAATGATGCAAAGTGGAGTGAACAGAACCAGGAGAACATTGTACATAGTAGCCACAATATTGTAATTATGATCAACTGTGAAAGATTTTGCTACTCTGATAAATAAAATGTTCCAAGATAATTCCAAAGGACTCACAATGAAAAATGCTGTCCACAATCAGAGAAAGAACTGTTGAACTCTGGGTGTAGATTGAAGCAAACTTTTTTTACTTTTTTATTTTTCTTGCTTCTTTATTTTTGCAACATGGTTAATATGGAAATATGTTTTTTATGATTTCATATGTATAATGAGTAGCATATTGTTTGCTTTCTCTCAATGGGTAGGGGAAGAACTGAGGGGGAAGAATTGGAACTCAAAATTTTAAGAAATGAATGTTAAAAATTAATTAATTTTTGTAAAAAATGTAATCCCCTTGGGGTGGCTGGCCCTGGAGTCAGGAGGTCCTGAGTTTGGTTCCAGCCTCAGACACAACACCCACACAAAAAAACTAGCCGTGTAACCTTGGGCAAGTTACTTAACCCCAACTGCCCTCCAAAAAGGCAAAAAAAAAAAAAAAAGTAATCCCCTGCTCTACAGTGTCTAGCTTTGCTGATATACTTAGGCAGCTTTTCTCTTCCTCTATTTTTTTATTTTAAAACTTTTTTTAAATTAAGTTTTCAAGACATCAGGCATACATTCTTAATAGCCTTTGTTAAATGTGTTCTATCCCTAGCCAGGACCCTCTCATTCTTCTGCCCTGGTCAAACTACAAGTGGAGTATTATGTTCAGTTCCGGACATTCTAGGAAGGACACTGATGAGCTAGATAGCAGCCTAAGAAAGAAAACCATGATGGGGAAGGTGCTTAGTTTTATGCCATAGAAGGAACAGTTGAAGGGACTGGAGAAGAGAAGAGATGTTTTTGAAGGGTTGTCATTTTGAAGAGGGATTAGACATTCTGTTGGACTCCAAAGGGAAGAATTGAGGACAACAGGTGTAGAAAGACTGATTTAGGCTCAATGTAAAGAAAATTTTTCCAACAATTATATCTGTCTATAATTAGAATAAGCTACTTCAGAAGGCACTGGTTTTCCTTTTACCAGATATCTTCATATATGGTTAAATTAATCTTTAGCCTATTTATTGGAGAGGAACCAGGGCTTTTTCCAGGGCACCAGAATTTACAGGATGTCAACCATACTTTCAGTTTAAAAAAAGAAATAAGCTCATCGCCTATTTAGAAAGACTAATTAGCCCAAGGGATGCTAGGTGGCGCAGTGAATAGAGCACCAGCCCTGGAGTCAGGAGGACCCAGAATTCAAATCCAGCCTTAGACACTTAACACAAAAATTAGCCATTTGACCTTGGACAAGTCACTTAACCCCAATTGCCCTACTGTTCCCCCCTCTCCCCCCAAAAAAGCAAAAAAAAAATTTATTTTTAAAAGACTAAGTAGCCCAAACAGGATTATCATATGATATACTTCTCTCTCTCTCAAGCGAGCTCCTCTTCAGTCTGGCCTTGACCTACTTTCCATCCCTCTACTAACACTGGCCTCTTCATTCTTCCAGGGTCCTTATCTCTCCATCTGTCCAGGGTCTTTCCCCCACATATGACCTTATATCCTAAGGTCTTCCCTCCCAGTTTGATTTGTCTTTAAAAGTTGATATGAGGATATCAATGGTTGTCCTGGGTATGTTCTATGAAAAGGACCTCAGGCATCAGAAATACTAGTAATGACTCTGAAGAGTATTGAAATGCTCATAAGAAGTAGAATTGCTAAAAAAAAAAAAAAACCCGCTAAATTTGAATAATAGAAAAAGATTGTTTCAATACTAAACATTTTGGTCTCTTCTCTAGCCCTCCCCCACGCTTTGCCTTTTTTGGTTTGGGTTTTCTTAATTTAAGGAGTATTTCAGGTTGATAGCCTTGGTCAAAGTTTATTACCAGTCAGGAGCGTAATTGGAGCACCTGTGTTCACCAGTGCCTTTATAACTAGCCTGGAGGAAAAAGGAATCTTCCCCTCTACTCCTGAACTCCTGGGGCCCCAAGGCATCCAACCTGGGCAAAAGCAAATAGGAAAACTAAGATGCCCATCCTGATCAGGAATAAATGTTTTGCCTGCCACGTGGCAGTTGTGTGATACTGGCCAAATCACTTTACCCCTCTGGGCCTTAGTTTCCTTATTTATAAAATGAAAGGGTTGGACTAGATGATCTTCAAGTTGATTATACTATTATTGTAATGATGTAAAAATGGAATAAAGCCAGTGCTGACCTACAATGGATTTATTATGCGAATGACTTGCAATTGTAAAGCTCTTCAAACTCCTTAAATGACAGCTGTTTCAATTCAATTTAACAACTGTATGTTAAATTCTAAGTGCCAGGCATAGCACTAGATGCAGAAACCACAAAGATGAAAACTGACCTGGTCCCCATACTCAAGGTTTTTTAATTTTGTTGGGTAGGAAATGAGAATTATATATACATATAATATAATAAAAATATGGTAAGGACAAAGGAGAAATATAGTCAGTGTTCCAGGAAAATCTAAGAAGAGAATGAACACTAGAAGCTAGCACAAGGCAAAGGAGAAAGGGAAAAGACTTGAGAAGGTTTCACAGTGAAGGTAATAAATACCTGAGTCAAGCCTTGAAGAAGATTTTAACAGGCAGAAAGGAGAGAATGTATCCCAGGCAATGGAAATGGCCTATGTGAATGCAACTGAGGACAGAGAAAGCATGTTGAGCTCAGGTAACTCAAACTAGTAATCTAGTTCGTCTGGAACGTGGGGTATATGAAGGGGTGTGATGCAAAATAAATGCAGGTTAGAGCCAGATTATGAAGGGTCTTAAATGCCAGGCTGAGGAGTTTTCTTTTTTATGCTATGGGCAAATAGGTCATTACTGAAGGCTTCTGAGCAGGGGAAATGACATGACCATACCTGTACTTTAGGGAGATTGTTTGGGCAGCTGTATGGAGAAAGGATTGGAAAGGGAATAGGCTGGAGGTAGGCAGGCTTGGTGGGAAACTGTTATAATAAACTGGAAGAGAGGTAATGACAGACTGAACTGGGATGGTGGCAATGTAAGTGGAGACAATGAGAATGGATAGGAACAATATTGTAAAGGCAGAACTGATAGCACTTAGCAATTGACTGGATGAAGGGGGTAAAGGAGAGGAAAGAGCCAAAGATGATTCTTTGTGGTTAGGAAGTGTTTAGGAAGATGGTGGTCCCAAAACAGAAATAGGGAGGCTTGGAAGAGTGTTAGGTTTAGGGGGAAAGATAATGAGTTTGAAGTACCAGCAAGGCATCCAAGTATAGATGTCCAAAGTCACTAGAGTTGTGGAACTGAAGTTAAAAGGAGAGATTAGGGCTAGATAAATAGATTTGAGAGTCATCAACAGAGAGCTGATAATAGAGCACAGTGAAGGAAAGGGCTAGGACTCTTTCACTTTTGTCCTTGTATCCCCAGCATCTAGCATGGTGCTTGGTACATAGCAGGAATTTAATAAATACTGGTTGATTGATGAATGATAAAGCCCAGATCAGTCAAGCATGGATTAGAGAACAGCAGACATTACCAGGAACCAGGAAAAAAAAAGCCATGCCTAGTGACAAATCTATTGACATGCCAGATCCACATAAGTTTTAAAATACGTGGATGCGGGGCGGCTACATGGCGCAGTGAGTAAAGTGCTGGCCCCGGAGTCAGGAGGACCCAAGTTCGGTTCAGGCCTCAGACACTTAACACCCACACAAAAAAACTAGCCATGTGACCTTGGGCAAGTTACTTAACCCCAATTGCCCTCCAAAAGGCAAAAAATAAATAAATAAAATAAAATATGTGGATGCTACAGCTTCTTAGCTTTCAAACAAGGAGGCCTCAGAAGAAGCAATGATTTGGGCTGGAAACAATGCAGGTTCTGCAAACCTAATGACCAGATTCTCAGAGGCCACAGTAAGGGATTCAAGACTGGGTAAAGCAGTCCAGAAATAAGATGCAGATTCTGCTTTCACCAAAATTCCCAACTCCACTCATTCTATTGAGACATTTTTCCATTGATATTTTGTATTTGTTTGTAGGTAAAGAAAAGTGATCCCTCTAGGAATGGGGAAAGAAGATAGCTCTATTTTCTTGCTAGGAGGGGCTTAGAATTGAGTCTCATTTGCATCTTACACGTTGTAACAAGTATGCACTATGTTCATTTTTTATTAGGAACTTGTTGCTTGCAGGTAATCTGACTCAAATACAGCAAGAAGAGAAACAGATTAATTAGATTCAAATATCCCCATACTTACCTGGGTAAGAGCAAAATACAAGCCACACTAAGGTATTATAGAGAAACTCCCCAAGACTGAATCTAATCTAACTGCCCAGAGTAGAGGAGTCTGGTAACTCTGCTTGACGTCTGGGTTGGTCAATAATACTGGGTATTCCAGAAAAGTCAAGGAGATGGAGGAATAAGGAAGGGACTTTGATAAGCAATAAAGAGGTCATTTTGTCCATCACAACTCCAGAACACTGGTGATAAAGCATGCTTATCACCTCTTTGGTGGGAAGTGATTGACTGCGGGTACAGAATGAGACCTGGTGAATACAATGCAAAAAAAAAGTAAAAGATTGTCAATGAGATGTCCAAAAAATACACAGAAGAGAGTAAAGGAAGTTCAGAAGGGGATGCAGACAGGAAGAGCAGTGTTGGTACGTGTATGTTAAAAGTGACATATACATTAAAAGAGTAATTCTCAAACTTTTTGGTCTCTGGACTCCTTTATATTCATAAAATTATCAAGGCCTTAAAAAGTTTTTTTATGTGTGCTATTGGTTGTACTCTATTAGAAATTAAAATGCTGTAAAATCATTATGAAAAGAATTATGCTCTCACTGACCCCCTGAAAGGGTCTTAGATACTCCTATGGGCACCCATACCACACTTTGAGAACCACTGCTGTTGGTGGACTCATGGTTTCATAGGCAATTCTCTTTTTTTTTAACCTTTATTGTATTTGGAAATGTTCATATTGATGACTCTCAAGTTTAAAAGTTTTTAATTAAAAATCAAAATGAAGTCATTCTGAATAAATAGTTTCAGTGGTGGTGTATCTGAAGCCAGAGGGAAAGGGGCTGATAACTGAACTGAACAGATGGAGAGATAGTGGAGGCAGGAAATGTATATTATTTTTTCTAGGAATTTAACAGGGAAAGGAAGGGGGGATATAGAGCAATGCTTGAGGGGATGACAAAAGAGAAGTGTGTGTGATAGTTCATAAAACCTCTCTAGTGGGAGTTCATAAAACCTCTCTTGAAGTAAGTTACAGTCTGCTACCTGCCTGGTACCCTGCTCTTTTCTGGAAATTTCCATGTCCCATTGTTATGCAGCCAGCTCCCTTCACAACAAGCAGCTGACCTCTGGACAACTGGTCAGTTCTTAATATCTCCTTGCCTTTGACATCAGAGTTGAGAAACCAATCAGATATGACTAAGACTGTCCTTTCCATTAAAAACCCATTGCCCTTTATCTGTATCAAGGAGCTAGCCTGGTATATTAGAGGACCACCCCCACTATACTACCCACTTCCTTACTATCTGGATACTACCACTCCCACTTCCTTAGAACCTGAAGACCATCATGTTTAAGGTCCAGCGACCCTCCTGGTTTTCTCTTTCTCTTGTTGTCACTGCCTTCCGTGTTCCCCTCCCTAACTGTTTAAATTAGTCCTTGATCCTTCCCTTTGCATAAGGTAAGACCCACCATAAATAGTCTATTAGCTATTATTCTAAACATCACTGACTTGTCTAATTCTGTTGTGAAAACTCCTCTAAGCCCCAAAACTGCTTTCATGGACTGGGACTGCATGTTTGAAGGCCCCTCAAAGAAACAGGAGAATGAAAAGGGGGGTGCAGAATAGAGAAAGTGGAGGGAGGAAGAAAAGGATAAAGGTAGAAGAAATGGAAAGGAACAGGAAGAGAAAGAAAAGAAGGCTCTGCTTCTACATCTACAAAATAAGGATAATAATAGTATTTATTTCATAGGGCTTTTCTGAGGATCCCATTACATAATGTTTGTAAAACAAGGTCTGCCAGTTTTAAAGTGCTGTACAAAAATCAGCTTTTATTATTTCATGTGATTAATAAATGTTTCTTAAGATTGATGGTGCAATCTCCCAAACTGGGGCAGGAAGGAACAGGATCAAAGTCACAGTACTAATTCTCTGGCATGGAATTTGTGTCCTAGTCCTTAAAAAAAAAAGTCTTTCATGGGGCCATATGTATGTATGACCCAAAGGAATCAAGTCCACAAAACAGAAATCACCAACCATCTAAAGGAGAATTCCTCCAAGTACTACACCCTTAGGGATGAAAGCATCATTTGCTAAAGTATCCAAAATAAACTTTTGCCTAAAGCAGAATGCCAGGTCAATGTAGTTAGTGTCTACAATGTCAGTGTGGTGCCATGTCATTCTCTTCCAGGATGACAATTTATATTTAATCTGTCCCTGGACTGTGTTCCTTAGAAAGAACTCTTCTTTA
Organism: Petaurus breviceps papuanus; assembly: GCF_028583685.1. NCBI lineage: Eukaryota > Metazoa > Chordata > Mammalia > Diprotodontia > Petauridae > Petaurus > Petaurus breviceps. The sequence continues at coordinate 6,307,384 of NW_027186546.1, read as the reverse complement.
AATAAATAACTTGATCCTTATGTGTCAACAAAACAAATTACAAAATTGTGTTTATTAGAGTACCTCATGACCATGATGCCAAGGCATTTCACCAAGTTCTTAGCACCAGAAAACAAGTTAGAAGATTTCATTTTATCTAAAGTTGGTTAAATTATACTTGAGTACAGAGACTGGTTTTTGCCTCTTGTATCCTCAGTGCTTAGCACAGTGTCTGGCATATAGTAGGAATTTAATAAATATTTATTAATTTATTAATAGACAAATTAAAGGGAATCTGATAGGAGAAGACAGTCTGGATAGTTGAGATTAGGAAATACTTCCCTTCCACACACATTTACCAAACCATAATCTTATCAGGGTTTCCTGTGAAACCCTAAAGTAATGTGAAAATTGGCTTTACTCCCTGCTTAATTTTTGCCTATATAGATAATCAGCGAACCTTAGTCTTCTGAAGTCGAGTTCATGGAAATCCCTGTGACATATGCCAGACCTTTTAGTAAGGAAGCTTTGATAATATATCAGCGAGTGGATTAGCCACACCTATAACCTCTAAAGGAATAGTTTAGGCACAGTTGGAGCCAAAAGAATAAAGTTCTTCTTCTTAGTTATTTTTTAAAATTCAGATCTAAAAGGATGTAGGTTTTATCACGAATAACTGTCCTCATTTTCCTCATCTATCTTGAAATAAGAGGTGGCACAGTAGAAGGGAGCACATACTGACTGTTTGACCCTCATAGTCAGGGTCCCCAGGCAACTTTCTAAGATGATAAATTGCAGAGACTGCTGACCTGAAATGGGAGAGTTCCCTTACCAGAAGCTCCCTACATCAATGAAATCACAAGTTGGAACCAAAACTCTTGAAATAAACAAGAAAGAATGTCTTACAATTTTACTTCATCAGTTGGGAAACTGTCTTGAAGAAACAGCTTACAACCAAGGATTTACTTTCTTTTTTCTAAAAATGTAGAATATCTTTTATATTCTCTAGGGATTCAGAGAGTTTGATAGGTGGGAGGCAGTGGGAGGGGGAAAGGTATGGAGTTTGATCCTTAGACAACTAAAATGACTTCCCCAAGGACTATTGGTCTAGGACAATAGCCCAATTCCACTGTTAGTCCTGCTTATGCTTCCCTTTGGAAATACTGAGATAAATTTAATAATAAATTACGTGGCCAGTAAGTAGAATTATAAAAACCTTGCTCTCATGAAAAAATTACACAGTTTCATAGGTACAGAAAGTTTAGATAACTCAACTATTTAAACTTGAACTTAAACGTTTTATGCATATTATATAATTCATTTATTATATTTATTCACTATTTAGTATATGAATATATGTATATGTGTGTATACATGTATATATACACATTTTAACACTGCATATGTCTATACATGACAATTGTGTATGATATAAAGATGTACATTAGGCATCTGGGGGCACAGTGTTTACAATGCTCAACCTAGAATGAGAAAGTTCAAATTCAGCCTCAGACATATACTAGTTAAGTGATTGTGGACAAGTGATTTAACTTATGCCTCAATTTCCTTAATTGTAAAATAGGGATAATAAAATAATAGCATCTACCTCCTAGGATCTCATGAGGATAACATGGGAATGCTTATAAAGTTCGTTGTGAGCCTTAAAAGGCTAGCTATTATTATTATTTTTTATTTCAAGGTTTTAATGGACAAGGACTGTCTCTCTGTACAGAAACAGTATCAATCAATATTCAAGTATTCACTAAAAACTTCCTATGTGCCAAGCACAGTGCTGAGTACTGAGGATTTTTAAATATTCCAATGTCTTGGTGATCTCATCAATTTGGGAGTTCCTTCCAATGATGTTTATCACAACTTGCACAAATGTAAATGTGATGCCCATTCTGTAGGACTCTTGTTCACATCCTTCCTAAGTTTTCCATGTGGAGTTTACCCAATGTACTAGAGACCTTATTCTCTTTCTCTTAACACTGAGAGACTGCCAGATGACCAAATATCCCATGAAATTATGTTTCTTGTTGCTTTGGGATTAAACCAATTCTACTAAACTCTTTTTCAACTCCCCCAAGAAGTATCTCTTATCCATCCTTCCATTTAGTTGAAAAACCTTCTTTCTTCTCCTTTTGTTTATTGCAAAAATGTCAAGATTGATATAATTCAGCTACTCTGGTAGTATGTTCACTCTTTCATCATTGGACAAGGATCTTAGCATTTAGAGTACCAATAATCAAATTGCAGTTTATAGAGAATTGAAAAACTGTGTGATTCTTCGTACCCTCTACTCACTTTTTCTGCCCTCTATCATGTCACCACAGAAGCAAAAGGAGTTATGTGAGATTGAGGGTCATTTTATGTTTATATGTTTCATGGGTTTCCATGGGCAAAGAACTCATCACCAAGTGCCCAGACTACTGGTAATGAGCCTCCCTGCACTTAGGTGGACCGGTCCTCAGAAAGCAGACTCAGGCTGTTGCCAGGCAACTCTTAAAACCTTTACAGGCTTTTTATAAAGCCTTCCTGGACTGACATTCTTCTGGCATACAGCCTTTAATAACCCAAAGCCACCCACAGACTATGTTAAGGCATAGGAGTAAAACTTTGCGGATGGGGGAGGGGTCAAGATGGTGGAGTAGAAGCAGGTCCTTCCCATGGCTCCCAGCTTCCACCTTCCCCAATTCATGTAAAAGGGGACTCTAAACAAACTTTGGAGCTACAGAACCCACAAAATGACACAGAGAAGCTAACCTCCCGCTGAGGACAGCCTGGCAGGCCAGCAGGAATCGTCCAGCACAGTGCTCTGGGAGCTGAGCCCAGCTCCACACCAAGGTTTTAGCCCTAGGGCGGGCCTGACCAGCCCTTGGCTGGAGGGACACCAGATCACCTGCAGCTGTGGTTGTTTCCAGATTTATCAACACATAGATGCGAAGGACAAAGTGAGAGGTCAGTGCAGTCTGGACTTTGGGACCCAGTAGTTGGGAGTGCCTCAGTTTTTGCCCCTGGGGCGAGAAGCCACTGATGGCTGTGGTGAAGCCCTGGCTGCCACATGGCAGCTTTAGCTCCTGGCCTGCAGAGTGTAGGGGGACCAAGCGACCAGTCTGAGGGGTAATAGCCCTTGCTTTAACCTGCTTGGATCTGGATTGCGGTCTAGAGTGGAGGTCCTGGGGTGTGTATCCAGCTTGCCAGAGCATGTGGAGGCTTCAGCTAGGGCTCGCAACTAATACCTCCGGCAGCTGAGAAAACCCCAGGGTTTGGGATGAAAGCTCCCCTGTCTGGTAGCAGAGTCCTACTGTGGCAAAAAGCCCAAAAGTTAAGTAATTGAGTGGCAACATGCCCAGGCAAAGGAAACAAAGCAAACAGAAGAACCCAACATTAGACTCCTATTTTGGGGACAAAAAGGATCAAAGCAGGGAACAGGAGGAAGACAGTGAAGTCAGAACTCCTGCACCAAAAACATCAAAGGAAAATAAGAGCTAGTTACAGGCCATAGAGGACCTTTAGAAGCAAATAAGAGAAGTGGAGGAAAAATTGGGAAAAGAAATGAGAACAATGCAAGAAAATTATGAAATGAGAGTCAATAGTCTTACTGAGGAAAATAACACCTTAAAAAACAGACTAACTCAAATGGCAAAAGAGGCTCAAAAAGGCAATGAGAAGAAGAATGCCTTAAAAAGCCGAATTTGCCAGCTAGAAAAAGAATCTCAAAAGCTCAATGAGGAGAATCATTCCTTCAGAATTAGATTGGAACAAATGGAAGCTAATGACTTTATGAGAAATCAAGATGCTATTAAACAGATCCAAACAAATGAAAGAATAGAAAGCAATGTGAAATATCTCATTGGGAAAACCACTGACCTGGAAAATAGATCCAGGAGAGAAAATTTTAAAATTATTGGACTACCTGAAAGCCATGATCAAAGAAAGAACCTAGAAATCATCATCCAAGAAATTCTCAAGGTAAACTACCCTGATGTTTTAGAACCAGAGGGCAAAACAGAGCTTGAAAAAATCCACTGATCATCTTTGGGAAAAGATCCCAAAAAGAAAACTCCTAGGAATATTATAGCCAAGTTCCGAAATTCCCAGATCAAGGAGAGAATATTACAAGCAGCCAGGAAGAAACAATTAGAATATTGTGGAAACACAATCAGGATAACCCAGGATCTGGCAGCTTCTACACTGAGGGATAGAAGGGCTTGGAATATGATTTTCCAGAGGGCAAAGGAGCTGGGATTAAAACCAAGAATCACCTACCCAGCAAAAGTGAGTATCATGTTTCAGGGGAAAATATGGTCATTCAGTGGAACAGAGGAATTTCAAGCATTCTTGATGAAAAAACCAGAGTTGAATAGAATATTTGACATTCAGATACAAGAAGCATGAGAAGGTAAACAGGGAAAAGAAACCATAAGGAACTTATCAAAGCGGAACTATTAACATTCCTACATGGAAAAACAATAATTGTAACTGATGAAATTTTTCTCAGTATGAAAATAGTTGAAGGGAATATATATGTCTATATCGGAGGGTATACGGGCATATGAATACATATGTGAATGTGTGTATATATGTTTACAGGTAGACATAAATAGAGGGTACAGGACCAATTTAATAGGAAGGGATGATACTTCAAAGGAAATTAAGAGGTGAGAGAGGAATATAATGAGAGGAGATGGGGAAAGACAGAATGGGGTAAACTATCTCATATAGAAGAGGCTAGGGAAAATGGTTACAATGGAGGGGAAGAATAGGAAGGCAAAAGGGAATGGGTCAACCTTATTCTCATTGAATTTGGCTTGGGGAGGGAATGAAATACACACTAAATAGGGTATCTCATCCTATAGGAGAGTAGGGGGGAAGGGGATGAGAGGGGGGATGATGGAATGGAGGGCAGGCTGGGGGGGAGGGAAATTGGAAGCACCCACTTTTGAAAAGGGACAGGATCAAAGTGGAGAATAGAACTAGTAGAAGGTGGGATAGGAGGGAGGGAAATATAGTCATTCTCTTACAATGTATCAACTATGTTAATGTTTTGCATAAGCTACCCATGTACAACCTATACTGAACTGCTTATCTTTCCAGTAAGGGCGGGTGACAAGGAAGGAAGGGAATGAATCTGGAATTTAAAGTTTTGAAAATAAATGTTTAAATATAAATATATATATATATATACACACACACACACACACACACACACACACACACACACACTGTTAATAATACCCTATTTTACATGTAATTGGGAAATAAGATATACAGGCACTGGGGCATAGAGATCCACCATGCCCTAGTGGAAAAGTCAAAGGGGGTATGAGAGAAGATATGGGAGAGAGCAGACTGGAGGAGGGGATATACTGTGGGGCTGCTATTTTGGGGTGGTGGGTAGGGGAAAAACGGGGAGAAAATATGGTGGAAATGAATGATGTAAATCAGAAGTTAATAAAGCATTTGAAAAATGAAAAAAAAAATACTATGCCAATTGAACTACCAAGGGGGTACTTTTCAAGAGCTAGAAAGAATATTAAAAAATTTAATTTGGAGAAGTAAAGTATTTAGGATCACAAGATTAAAAAAGTAGGGATGAAGGAAGAATAGAACTTACAGACCAAGTTATTTCATAAACCAGTAATCACCAAAACTATTTGGTACTAATAAAAAAAAAAACCAAACCAGTTGCAGAACAGCTCAACTTTGGGAAGAACTGTCTATCTGACAAGAACTGCTGGGAAAACTGAGAAGTAGTTTACCAAAATGTTGTAGATCAGCATCTTACATGATATACAATAAGTTAGACATGGATACTTAACTTTAAAATAACCACACTTTTTTTAATGGAGGAAGATGAATAGGAATACCATTCACAGTTATGGCTAGGGTGAGGATTTTTTTTTTAATCAAGTATGTCACAGAGGGGATCACAAAAAAATAAATTTCAATTATGTAAAATTGTAAAAAAAACAAACAAACAAACTTTGTGGAGAAGGCACTGGGAATGCAAAGACAAAAATTAGAGAGCCTCTCCCTTCAAGGACTTTCCATTCTATTGGAGAGATAACATGTACCTATGGAAGACTGTGAATATGTCAAGGAGATTTTCTTCTAAAGAAGAAGATATGTATACATAGATGAACATGGTACATATGTTTATATACATACATCTACATGTAGGGTTTTTTTAAGAGTTGTGATTTCATCAAAATAAGGAACTTTCTCTACTAGCATATGTTGGCATGTCCTCTGGCATCATAGTCCTAGAGCAGATGGTTAAAAGTGGCAGTCTGCAAAATAAATCCAACATAAGTTTGTAGAAGAGGGTTGTGTGAAAGTGTAGGGGAAGGAACAGGTGAGGGAGGCTTCATGTGGAAGTAAGCTTTGAAGGAAACTACGGACTGTATAAGACAGAAATGATGATTGAGTGCATTCCAGGCATGGGGAGCAGCCTGTGCAAAAGTATGGAGATAAAATATGGATTGTCATGGATGAGAATCAGCAAGAAAGCCAGGTTGGTTCGACTATACAGGAAGGGGAGAAGAAGAAGAGGGAAGAAGAAGGAAGAAGAGGTGGAGGAAGAAGAAGAGAAAAAAGAAGAAGAAAGAGGTAGAGAGGAAAGCTAGGTCGGAGCCAGACTGTGGAGGGCTTTAAGTGCCAAGCAGAGGGATTTATATTTGTTCCTGGAGGTAATCGAGGACTACTGGAGATTTTTTGTACAGGAGAATGGCACAGTCAAACCTGGGTTTAGCAATATCATTTTGGTATCTGTGTGGAAGGTGGAATGGGAAGAGGAGAAACTTGAGACAAGGACAACATTTAGGAAGCTATTACAATAGTTCAGGGAAGAGATGTGAAGATATGAATTGGGGTGGTGGCTGTGTGAGTGGAGAGAAGAGGATGGAGAAGGAATAATAGATTGTTATGTATAAATGGGTGCTTAATAAAGGCTGTTTGATGATATCTTATCCCACAGATGAAGATGGAAACGATGTTCCCCATAAAAAGTCTTTTTGCTTGCTTTAGAAAAACATGGGTTTCATAGCACTGATAGAATTATTCATCTGTTTACTTTCCAGACTAGTTATGGGAGAGGGTGAAAGCTTTGCTCCTTCACTATGGAGCAGAATTTCACAGGAAACAATTGGTTCTACTTATACATGAAAAAAATTATAATAGATTAAATAAAGAAAATTATTTTTCAACAAATTAGTTTATAGCTCAGATTTGTATGTTTAGGAGCATTGGCTCAAACCCTTCACACCTGGTTTGTCTTTCTCAGGAAACTTCACAAAGGATCTAAGACTTTATTAATAATTAGCTCTAATCTCCTATATAAAGAATGGCCTGCACTCCAGGACTATGAAACCTAGCTGTTCTTCCCTCCTTTTAGCACTTGCTGGCTCTCTGTGTGTCTTTCTGTCTCAGTCTGTCTCTCTCTGTGTCTCTGTCTCTCTCTCCATCTCTCCCTCCCTCTCTCCTTTCTCTTCTTCTCCTCTCCTCTCCACTCATTCCAAATTTCCACACAAAATTTGCCTTCAGTCTATTCTCTTTGAACTTCACAATATCTTCTCTTGGTTGACCTTTTTTTTTTTTGGTAAAAACACTTCTTTTTCTTTATCATATTATTTTGCTCCCCCACTGAAAATTTCCCTCTTGGGGTTTTTAAAATTTTTTGACTTCCAGAGACTCTAGAAATATTTTAAAAGATTCAGTTCCAGAATTCACTGGTTTGGTAACACTCTTGAACTTGGCTTTGAGATATTTAAGATGAGAGAAAAAGAATCATGACATGCTTGACATAAAAGAAGAGTGAACAATAGAAGAAGTCATACCTCTTTTTAAAGTCTACTAAGTAGACTGCTCAGTGGTCAAAGTTGGCCTTAACCTAAGATTTTTTAAATTTTTGTATTTTATTTTATGCATTTGAAGACATTATTGTGTGAATGGGTCCATGGGCTTCACCAGACTGACAATGGATTTAAAAGACATCTAAAGTATATTGGCGCAAATAGAAAATAAGGGACAGGATCAGGTTCTGACAAAGTTTTTCCATTTTTATTTGTGTGTGAATTTTGAACATAAATGAGAGGACATAAAACATTAAAACGCAGTCCAAATAAATGTTTCTGTAAATGTTTCAACAATTCACTTTTATGAATGTAACCCTTGGCTCAAAGGATTAGTTGTATATGACTCTCCCTTCCTTGGTAGAGATTGATCACTCAATGGCCCACACCTATGTGAGAGTGGGACAGAGTTGGTGAGAACTGGAGAAAAAAAAGATCCTGGTGGCCATTCCACCCTTTCTTAAGGTCACTAAAGGAAGAGAAAGACTCTGAGAAGCCAACGTGTAGAACTTTTATTATATTCCTGTTTCCAGCTTGCTAAACTAGAAATCAGAGAATTTCATCTTTGGCAAGATCTAGGACTATTTCTTACCTCTTGGTTGGACTGAGTTACCTCATTCTCCCAAAGGGAGAGAGCATTCATTCTGTATTGTCTGGTGTGTATTCTCCTATGTACACTTTCTCTGATTTTTGTTTTGCTATCATCTTGGATAAATTAGTTTATTGGCTTTTTGCTATGTGTGTTCATTACAGAATGGACATATGGTAGGAAGGTCAAGCCTTGAATATAAAGCTTAGGGCCCTCTTTTCCCATCAAACAATGGTGATCAGGAGGTTAGTTTGAACCTAAAAGCTACTTCTCTTGGACTAATACTATTTAAGGATGCATATAGATATAATTCTAGCTCAGTACCTTCTTTCTGAGGTGAGCAGAGGCAGCAAGCCTCTGACCCCAACTTCCTACTTCCCCTGTTGGAAAGAATCAAAGTCTCCCTTGAGATATCTAGAGATATCTAACCTTGTCTCCCTTGAAGCCACATCTAAACAGACCCATGTGGATACACTTAACCTATATGGGCAAAAACAAAACAGCACCCCATTCTTAAGGATGATACTCCTATAGGCTACAGTCTTAAATTCCAAGTCTAAAACCAACCTTCAGGTTCAAGTCCCAGATACCCTGGCTTTTCAGGGCTTCCCTGCCAGATTGGCTGGATACAACATCCCACCTGGAGTGTTGGCTCCTAGGCTGCCATGATTCAAATTCCCACTCTGGTGATCACCGCTGGCTAGGACCTGAAATTAAGAACAAATGACCCAAAACAGAAACAAACATTCCCAGGACAAGAAAAACCTCAGAGCCTATGGGTAAGAGGGAGAGCAGGAGAAAGAAATCCTTCCCCATTCACAGGTTCAGTTCATGGCACCCATGCTATGGGGGAACTATGATCTTTGCCCTCTGGATATAGCAGGAAAGAATTTGCAGGAAAAAAATTATTGTCTCTGTCTAGCCATTTTTAAAAACACAGCTTATTCTGACCTCTTCCAACTCTGCAGTCAACCAAAGGAGGCTACATCCACCCATGTTGTACAGGACACAAGATGCCTCAAAGTCAAGCAATGCTCCAAAGGCCATTAATTACAATTAAAGCCGACAAGTTTTCCTGGAGCAGCTAGATGGCACAGTGGACAGAGTACCTGGACTTATCTTCCTGAGTTCAAACTCAGCCTCAGACACTTACTAGTTCTGTGACCCTGGACAAGTCACTTAGCCCTGTTTGCCTCAGTTTCCTTATCTACAAAGTGAGCTGGAGAAGGAAATGGCAAATCGCTCCAGTATCTTTGCCAAGAAAATTCCAGATGGAGTCATGAAGAGTTTGATATGATGGAACAACAAAAAGTTTCCCTGTTCAATGCCAGCATTTGGATTTCTTTTTAACAAGACAATTTCTTATTGACAGTAACTAAATGGTGTTTGTAGTGTGTTTGATCATACAGTTGATTCCATCCACTCATTAGACTTTTCTGAGTTGTTCTACATGCAAGAGAAAAAAAAATCTGACACTGAGAATTACCAACTGTATCCCATCATAATGGACTTCAAGCATGTTCTAGCTGGCTATTATTTAGCATGATACTGACACATCTGCCATAGATAGCTCATGAGTGTGAATGACACAAAATAGGTTAAGCACTCCTGTTCTGTGTCATGGCAAGGGATCAACCAGGCACCTCTGTTCACTTGACCTTCAGCAAGATGCCAAGATACATGTGGTGGGAGGTGGCCCAATCATGAGGCCACCAGAAGGGTACAAAGGGCATGCTCAGCTTCAAAGGAAGTACCCCCTACCCAGAGCAGATGGAATGGGGTAGGGGGGCTGCCTCCCTTGATTCCCTCCATTTCACTTCAACTAGCTCTGTTTGCCCAAATTGCCATCTGCAAAGCCATGTAACTGTCATTTGCTAGAAATGGGTCAGGGAGGATCACAGAAATATAAATCTTGAACTGGAAGGGATCTCAGAAAATCACATAACAGCATTATCAATTTCACCCCTCATTTTAAAGAGAAGTGAAGAAATTAAGGCCACAGAGCTTAAATGACTTGCTACATTCACACAGGTAGTAAGTAGAAGAACCAGGATTCAAAGATAGGTCCTGTGTCTCCAAGTTCAATACTATTTCCATTGCTCTGTGTTGCTTCCCAAAGGAAGGTCATTTCTTGTCACACTCCTCCTTACCAGTTGAAAGTAAAGAGAAAGGCTGTAAAAAAAACCATATCATCCAAACACATTCAAATCTTTAGTTTAATGCATAAACCACTTTGTTACTGAATAGGGTCATTAATGTGAACTGTTTTTATTACAAATACTGTTGTCGTCATCATTATCTTCACTGAAAACATTAATTTGTGTATCTATCCTCAACTTGGTTCATATGTACATGTGGCTACTCTTATGTAGAAAACTCACAGGAGGGTCCATTTCCATGGATTCATTTTCTCTCAAGTTCCCGAAGAATTTAGAACTGTTCAACTCCATCCTATTTTAAATATGAGGAAATTAGCCTTCACAAAAACTCAACACTAACTCATTCACTGTTGTATAACTAACAAACCAAAGCAAAAGAACATGTCCTAGCTCCCCAGCCATGGGTCCTAATTACATTTGGAGGATCTAACATAGCCAAGGGCACCTACTACCAGGTTAGGATACAAAGTAGAACCAGAGTCTGTTGAACATTCTGTTATTTCATGTTCTGGTAAAACTGAGCTTGTCAAGGTCAAATACCATGAATTTAGCTATCACAACATTGGCATTAAAAGCCATATATGGATCTCCAGGCCCTGGAGGTCTAGGAATTTCTGATGCACATGTTTGTTGTAAGAAATACAACACTCGGTCGGCCAGGTAGCACAGTGAGTAAGAGCACCGGCTCCAGTGTCGAGAAGACCTGGAGATCGAATCCCGGGCTCAGACACTTAGCACCCACCCAGAAACACCTGGCCGTGTAACCTTGAGCAAGTTACTTAACCCCAATTGCTTAGAGGCGGCCAAGTGGCTCAGCGAGCACCGGCTCCCGTGTTGGGATGACCTGGATCAAATCCGGGCTCAGATATTCAGCACCATACCCAGAAATAACTGGCCGTGTAACCTTGAGCAAGTTACTTAACCCCGATTGCTTAAAAAAAAAAAAAAAGAAAAAAAAGAAATACAATACTGTGACCCAGAAAACAAAGAAGCTTCCAGGAAGCTAAAAAACAAAAAAATAAAACCTGAATCATCCTGTCTAAGACCAGCAATAACCTCTCAAAGCTACCAACTGGCCATGATGCTTACTTAGCATAAGTGCCTGACATAGGGTAAGCACTTAATAAATGCTCATAGATTTGACTTGAGCCTCGTTCTGAATTTCCTCATATTGGCAAGAATCACTTCTGACTCACTATCTGACATGCTAACCTATTCATTCTCCAGAAGAGCTGATAGTTTTTTGGGTCCTGACTCCTGATTAAAACATTGGGAGTACATTTGATGGGACCTTATCTGGATCTTGACCTTTGAAATTCCTTAGTGGAATTGCAATCTCCTGACCTTCACCTTTCTTACCCGTATAACTACCATAGGTATTTTTTTCCTTTGCCAACACCTACAGTTCCTTGATTTCCCCTGTTCTCCCAGACTATCGACATTGTTTCAGTTCCATTTTGTTCCCTGCACTTAAAGATCCCAAAGCATAGATCTGGAAGTGAAAGTAGCAGATACCACCTTGCTTTGTGGATAGCCATCCTGGAACCCTTGAAAAGGAGGAAGTTTGTCTAACCTAAGTCAGAGATGGAATTTTCCTTGCACAAAAAAAAAATGAAAGCTATTAAGCCATCTTTGATGCTACCATACACACCCAGCCTGGGAAAATGCTCTACCATCAACCCAATCTGGATGCAAATTTCTAGGCTCACAGCATCCCACTCCAATCTTCTGTTGGCTTTAAAGGATACTTTAAAAAAATTTTTTTTGTTTTTTGTTTTCAATTAACAAACATTTTTTTCTCCCTTCCATCTCAATACCCCATGAAAAAGAAAAGAAAAACAAAATCCTTGTAACAAATATGCATAGACAAGCAAAACATATTCCCCACTGGTCATGCCTCAACCCCGAAGTGTACTACATCTTACTCTGCATCCATCATCTCTCTTTCAGGAGGTGGGCAGCATGCTTTATCATTAGTACTCTGCAATCCTGGCTGGTCATTTCCTTGATTGGTCTTAAAGAATACCTTTTAATAAATATCCTTTGTACCTGTAGGTCTTGTGCATGGGGTTCCTTTCCCATTCCCTACGTCAGATGCTGTGTTACCATATAATCACTCATTTGGAGGAGTATTTGATGCTAAATGAAAGAACTGAGAAGGGAAGGAGAAACTGAACAAGTCTCCTCATTTTTTAACTCAAACTCAAGGAGCCCTCATTCCAATTGCTACATAGAGAATCCCTAAGACATCCAGTCTCTCTGTGTTTCTTTAAGCTATTCCCTGTGTCTGTAAAGGACTCCTTCTCTTCTTTGCTTGTTAACATCTCCTCTTGAATCACAATTATTTGAATATGTGTCTTTCCCTTTCTATTAGATTGTAAACTCCTTGGGGGAGGCTGGCTATCTGTGTACATCCCCAGCCCCAAACATAGCTTGTTTGTTCATAATAGGTCCTAGCTAATAGATGATTATTAAATTGAATTCCTTACCCTGGGCATTTGAGTATGTATGTATGTATTACACTTGAGTACGTAACCAACTTTTAAAAACCTATCTAAAAAAAAGAAGTTCCTCAATCTTCTCTGTCTCTGTCTCTCTCTGTCTCTGTCTGTCTCTCTGTGTCTGTATGTCTCTCTCTCTCCCTCTCTCTCTCTGTCTCCTTCTCTCTCTCTCTCTCTCTCTCTCTGTAAAAAAAAAAAAAATGCGTATCCATTATCACCTAATTCCTCTATGCTGCAATGAAGTCCATATCCACTCATCTGGCCACACTCCAAAGGCCAGAATAAGAGTGAGTAGAGAGAGAACAATTGGTAGTATACTCTGTATAATAATATACTATATACTATCATTAAAAAAAAATCTTTCAGCCTTCTTCCTTCAGGTTAAACTATTCAAATTCTTTTCATCTGCCCTTCCTGGTCCTAACCCTTCATCATCTTTATTATACTGGAGCAGAATGGCCTGAGGCAAAGAAATGGTCCTACCCTTTATAGTTTCCTACTCCACCATCAGGCATTTAAAGCACATTGTCATCTACCACACCATAGTCCTTGCCTTTACAGCCTGTCAAACCCATATTTGCTTATATTCTTAGCAAACAATGAGCTATTTACTTAGCATTTCTTAACTAGGAGTATTTCTGAGACTGGGTATTTCCACTGGAGAAAGATCTATTTCTACAGGGAAATTTTACATATTTTTCACAATTGACTTTTTTAAAAGTATATTTAGAACTTTCTAAATCCCCAGAGGGTAAGTAATCCTTAGTCCACTGATCGAAAAAGTAACAGCTCTTCTGGCCTTTGTCCAAACTGGCCAAAAGACTTCCTTTTGGGTGAGACTGAGGAAATATTTTTAAGTCATTCTGAGGTCATGGAAAAAATACATTGATCAACTGCTTCTTTTTCTTCTTGGATTATTTCAGTTTAGAACTTTATACTCTGATGAGCTCAGAAAAGGCAGCCAAAGAAGGAAGATGCTGGCCTATCTCATAGAAATATTGTGATGTCTCTGAGTGTCATGACAGTCAGGGCTTGGCATGGCAAGACAATGGTTCCCAGTTATATAGTACAACTTCATCAAGTTCCCGATATAAAAGTAGGCCATATAAGTGGAAGGAGATTGATTAGCAGACAATCTACCACAGAGCTTGGGGAAAGGGTAAGCAAAAAGGATATATAGTTACCAAGAGACATCAGGAGGAAGCAGGCAGAAACAACAGAAGAAACTCAACAAGGGTCAACAAAAGCCAGTACCGGATGACACTGTTGAAACAGGGGTGCTGTCTGGGACTGTGTTTATGAGGATCCAGTAAGTTGGTTATAATTAGGAAAGGCCAGGGTACTTTTGAATATATTATTAGAATGAGGCTGGAAAAGGACCTAGTCAGGGGTTTCCTTACTACAAGAATTTGGGCACATAAGATCTGGGACTCTTTCACACTCTTCTAAAGTGATAGGGCAGTCTCAGTAGATTCTCATGCTTGTTGATCCCATAGAAAGACTTCAATAGAGTAGTATAGTTAAATGGATTTGGGACTGAAGTTGATTAGCCCAAAGAGTAGCAATTAATGATTTTAATGTCAGTTTGGAAGGAGTCTAATGCAGTAACCTGTCCTTCACCTTGTAATGTTCAATATTTTTTTATCAGTGACTTGGATTAAGGGAAAAAATGACATATTTATCAAATTTAAGAGTGTATAACCTACATCAAATCACTTGCCTCTCAATGAGGGGAAAGGGAGAGATGGAAAGAGGGAATTTGGAACTAAATTTTTTTAAATGAATATTAAAAATTTTTTTTACTACATGTAATTGGAAAAAAATATTTTAAATAATTTTTAAAAATTCAGAGTGATAGCTCAAGTTTAAGGGGACATTCAGGATCCAAAATTATTTCATCATGCTAGAACACTGGGCTAACTATAACATGTTGAAATTTGATAGGATTGGATTGTAAGGGAAGAGAGAAAGAGAGTAAGAGAGGAGAAGGTGGAGGTACCTATTATAGATGCCTTCTCAGGGAGTATAGTCACAAAAAAGGCAAAAGAGATATAATCATGGGAATGGAAGGACCAAGTGAGGGTTTCTTTGAGGCTGGGAGAAGACAGGGGTATGTTTGTAGGTAGTAGAGAAGAAGCCAGCAGACAGGGAGAGAATGAAGATAAGTGGTAGAGTGGCAGTGACAGAGTGGGCTATCTGTTAGAGAAGATGAGATGGAATGTGATCTTTTGTATAGGTAGAAGATCTTGGCAAGAATTAAGACCACCTTTTCATGTGAGATGGGTGAAGGAAGAGACAATGGCAGAAGGCATCTGAGTGCTATGAGATGGGGAAGAGGAGAAAAGAGGGAGTTCAAGGTAAATAGTCTTGATTTTTTCTGTAAAATATGAGGTAAGGTTCTCAGCTGAGGGGATCAGGGAAAGGAGGCCCAGGGGATGTTTGAAGAGGGATAAAAAGGTTTGGAGGATCCCCTAAGGGAAAGTGGAGTAGTGAGTGTATAAGAGAGGTGCAGAAGTATGGCCTGGCAACAGTAAAGAAGCAGTAAGTTGAGGCTGTGCAATCTAAATCTGAAATAGGCGCATTCAAGGATGTTCTCCACCTCTGTTCTGTAACAGATGTGTAGGAGTGAAGACAGTGGATAGTGGAAAGGATCCAAGTCTGAGGCTTGGCAGGGTGCAATCAGTGATATCATGAGGGGACCAGACCCTCAAGAGAAGAGAAGAGGATAGAGCTGAACTAGTTTACTGAGTGGTCAAGATGGGGAAAAGTGGAAAGAGTAGCTAGTGCAGGGGCGATGGCCTGGGAGAGAAATGAGGAGCTGAGAACAAAGTAGGTGAAAAGGAAGGCATAGGGAGAGGTGAAAAGCCAAAACAACACAATTATTGTGGTTGGATAAAGGGATTTCACAAGTCTTGAACATGGAAGTGGTACATTTGAAGGCAATGGCAAGGGCAGGGGTGGAACCATTTTGCATATTGCTGAGGTAAAATGAAGGAATAAGTCCCAAGAAGTGAGTGGATTGAGGAAGTGAATGGTTAATATGTTTGGGGGAAAATCAGTATGCATGTTGAAGATGCCTAGTATGAGGGTAAGAAAAAATTGTGATTTGGGTACTAAATTTGTTGAGGAAGGAAGAAAAGTGACCTGAAGGTCTACAGATAACAGCTACCAGGATTTTGATCGGGTTGTAGATAGGGATTACAATAACCTCAAAGGAGGAGGGGCTACTGAGTGATGGACATAGGGAGAGAACCTGGCAGTAGCAATGGGGAACAAGGAATTTTCCAACTCCTTTGCCTCTACCAGTGAGCTAAGGGAAATGAGTAAAGGTGTAACCATTACTGGAAAAGGAGGCCAGGGAGACTTGTGCCATTGAGGGGAGCCAGATTTCCATGATTCTAACAGAGGGAAAGAGTGGGAAAGGAAAAGATTTAAAATGAAGGGAAGTTTCCAGAGAGCACAGTGATAGGGGTAGGGAGTGCTTGGTTAAGGTTCGGGAAGAGAGAGTTGAAGGGCATGGGGATAAGGAATTTGGGGGTTGGGAAAGGGAAATGGGGTTTTAGATGATGACTGATTGAAAATCACTGGGATGTGTAAGGGACGACCAGGTGTGAATATGTTTATTTACTGAGTGGAAGATGCCACTCCTCTTTCTGAAGGAGGGTGGTGATCAGACAGGAGAAAAGTCAGAACAAAATGGAAGCCATATGGTTAGGAGGTCCATTCCACTTCTCTTGGGTCCCAAGGCTAGAGATTAGGCAAGAGAAAGCAGATGGAAGTCTTCTTCTCCACCCACTTTCCTCTTCTCTCAGGAAACAGGCTCACCAGGAGATGGAAGGCCTGTGATCCAAGGGTATCTTTCCTCTTTGTACCAGAGATTCTTCACATCTTGGGGTGAGAGATAAGGCTGTCTGGTGCAACAGGAGCTGGAAGTGCCCCAGACCGTAGTGGTCTTCCCTCTGGTGACACACAGCAGCAGGAAGTGTAAGGCTCACGATCAAAGGAAATTCTCACTCTTCTGCCACAGACCTCTTGCACAGTTCAACCAGACCTTTGCCAACTTCTCTCAGAGAATATGGGCAGCAGGAGGTGGGAGGTGTGTTCAGAGGAAAGTCTTCCTCCTCCAATCCTATGTATTTTATCTTATATATTTCAAAAAAAATATTCCATAACCTATATGGGATGGCTTGCCTTCTCAATGGGGAGTGGAGTGGGGTGGAGAAGGAGGGAAAGAATTTGGAACTCAAAAGTTTTAAAACAAATGTTAAAAATTGCTTTTATATGCAACTGGGAAATAAGATATACAGGCAATGGAGTATAGAAATCTTATCTTACAAGAAAGTAAGGGGGAAGAGGGTAAAAGGGGGGGGAAGAAGGGAGGGCAGAATGGGGGAGGGGTAATCAGTATGCATACCATCTTGGGGTGGGGGTAGGGAAGAGATGGGGAGAAAATTTGGAACTCAAAATCTTGTGGAAATTAATGTTGAAAACTAAAAATAAAGAAATGAATTCTGGGGAAAAATTGTTTTTACATGTAACTGGGGAAAAATTAAATGCTAAATAAAAAAATTATTCTGAAGAATCTGCAGCCTTCAGCAGAGTGTAAAGGGGTCCATGACACCAAAAAGGTTAAGAACCCCCACTCTAAGATGATAAATTGCAGGACAGTTGACAATTTACATTGGCAGAAGTGTTTCCTCATCCAGGGTTCGCCACACCAATGAAATCATGAGTCTAGACCAAAAATAAACTAGCAAAGCCCTTAACTACTAGGTCCTTTTTGGTTGTCTATAAACATACCCAGTTATCTCTCATTCTTAAAAAAAATAAAATAAAAATCTTCCATTGACCATCCTATCTCTCTCTTTATATCATCCTGTATCTCTTTTATCTCTCACGAACTCCTAAAAAAAATTTCTACACTAATTGCCTCCAGTTTCTTCCCCTTCATGTTCACTTTTCAATCCCCTGAAATCCAGCTTCTGTCCCACTACTCAAGGAAAACTTCTCTCTCCAAGGTTACTGTCTCCAAGGCCATTTCTAAATCCAATGGCCCTTTTCCTTCCTCATCCTTCTATACTTCAGAAGGAGCAGGCACTGCTGAGAGGATTTATCTCCCTCCTTCGGGATATTCTCTCCTCCCTGGATTTCCAGGACAATCATCATTCTTCTAGGAGGCCTCCTAGCATCTTCATTTTCATTTTCTTGGGGGGGGGGGGTGGGGAGAGAATCAAAGTTAAGTAACTTGCCCAGGATTACACAGCCAGTAAGTGTAAGGTGGGATTTGAACTCAGATCCTCCTGATTTTAGAGCTGATGCCCTATCCATTCAGCCACCTAGTTGCCCACCTCTTCAATTTCACTCCCCCCATCCCCACCATCCAACCAGTTGAGGATTCTTGTCAATTCTACCTCCACATTTTACATTCATCGCTTCCCTCCATCCATACCACAACCAACCTAGTTCAAGTTGTTATCACTTCTCTCTGTTACTACTGGAGTAGTTTCCTATTTGGTCTCCCAGAATACAAGCTCTCCCCCATCCAATTCATCACCCACATAGATGGCAGATCCAAAGCACATGTAAGACCAAGACACTCTTCTGCTACAGAAGCTTTATTCACCCCACTTCAGATTAACTGCAATCTGAGCATAGTATTGGTACTTGCATGGAGAAATGAAGGTCTGGATTAATATTTATCAGGTAAACATCTGGATGGATTGACTGGGTGACTGCTAATTACAAGTGTGTGTTGAATCATTTCAGTTGTGGACGATTCTTTGTGACCCCACTGGGGGTTTTCTTGGCAAAGATACTGGAGTGGTTTGCCATTTCCTTCTGCTCATTTTATAAATGAGGAAACTGAAGCAAAGAGGGTTAAGTGGCTTGCCCTTAAGTTTAATTATATGGTAAGTATCTAAGGCCAGATTTGAACTTGTGAAGAGGAGCCTTCCTGATTCCAAGCCCAGTGCTCTATCCAACGTGCTACCTAGCTAATTACATAGATATCCAGAAAAAATATGTCTTGGGCTGGCAAATCCTCATGTGCCAGTATCTGAAGTGCTGCCAAATTCTTTCAAAACATCTCCTATGTATGGATGTGTGGAATACTGAATTGGGAACTCTTTTGTCTTAGTAATGAAACTATATCTAGTAGAATGTTAATGCAAATGTGACCATAGTGGAAGCCATAGTAGGCATCATGCCCTATTTTTCAATTGAAACATAACAGAAGGGGATATTTGGTCAGCTTTGATGAATGAAGTAACAAACGAGTGTCTCTAAGATCAGCAAACCAAGGGTGGCTTAGGTGGCACAGTGAATAGAGCACTGGCCCTGAAGTCAGGAGGACCTGAGTTCAAATGTGGCCTTAGACACTTAACACGTACTTGCCATGTGACCTTGGGCAAGTCGCTTAACCCCAACTGCCCTCCAAAAAGCAAAAAAAAAAAAAGAGCCAGCAAACTTAAGTTCATGCTTTGTCACAGTCACTGCCTAGCTGTGTGACTTTGGGAAAGTCATTTAACCTGTCTGAGTCTTAGAAGTCCATAGTATTTCCCATTTTCTGACATCCTCTAACAATTTTCAGGTAAGCACACACTGTAAGCACACTTCATTTCAATTAATTCTGAGGCATTCAATTCAGTTCAACAAATATTGATTAAAATGCCCATTATGTGCCAGGCACTGTGATAGATGCTAGGGATAGAAAGACAAAAGGAAACAGTCCCTGCCCTCAGGGAGCTTACATTCTAAAGGAAGGGATACAGCATATATATAGGAGTCATTTTAAAAGGTAACTTAAGGATGAGGGAAGCATTAATAACCAGAGGGATCTGGATGCTCTATTGAGAAGGTAACACTTAAATCTGAGCCTTGAAGGAAGACAAGGATTGTAAAAGACCAAGTTGAGACAATGCATTCTAGGCGCAGATGTGTGAAGGTGTCATTTCAAGTTCAGGGAAAAACTGGTCATCTAGTTTGGCTAAATGTAGAGTACATGATGAAGAAGGAGGTAAAATAATGACAGAAATTTCATTGTGAAGGGGCTTAGAAGCTAGGCTGAGGAATTTCTATTTTATTCTAGAGGTAATAGGGAGCTATTGAAGGTTTCTGAACAGGAGAGTGACATGGTCAGATCTTTAGCTTATTAGGAAGATTTATTTTTGGCCCTGGGTAGAGGATGGATTAGAAAGGGAGGGAACTGAAAGCAGAGAGACCAATCAGAAGTTATTACTATAGTCCAGGCAAAGGCAGGAAGGGCAAAACCAGGGTAGTCCTGTGAGGAGAGAAAAGGGGGAAGAGCAGAGAGGGGAAGGGATGGGAAGGGCAACACCCTGAATTTGAAGCAGATGTCCCACAGGTATTTGCCAATTGTAGGACTGGGACCTTAGGAGAGAAATGAGGGCTAAATGTATACAGTTATCCCTTCCATATTGCAGGAGTTAGGGACACAGTGCTCCAGCAATCTGGAACATCCAACTAAAGTTTTTTGGCCCTTCCTTCATACCAGAGAAGTCTGAATCATTATGGTACTAAATGATCAATATGTTGATATCATATAGTACTATTCATATATTTTATGTATTTCTAAGTTTCTAAATTTTTTCTTAGTTGTCTGCTGGCCTTTGTGTGTCACCTGCTGCTCCCAAAATAATTCTCCTTTAATTTTTTTATGCCAACTATGATATATCAGAACCATGAAGGGGAAAGTTGAGATGCAGATGGGATAACTTTATGTTGGAAGTCATCTACATAGAAATGACAGTCTGGGAGCCAATAAAATCACAAAGAGAATAGGTGTAAAGAGAGACAAAAAGAAGGCTCAGAGGAGGCCAATAAGGGTTCATTCACACTTATGGTGCTAAAGATGTATGATGAGCAAACAAAGAAAACTGACAAGAAATAATCAGGCAATGGGAAAAACAAGGAGAGCTAAAAAAAAAACCCAAGGGAGAAGAGACTGTTCAGAAAGAAGAGGTGGCCAGCTGTGCCAAAAGCTGCAGAAAGGTCAAGGAGGCTGAGGACTCAGAAATAACCATTAGATTTATTTTTCCCCCTGAGGCAATCAGGGTTAAGCAACTTGCCCAGGGTCACACAGCTAGTGTCTGAGGCTGGATTTGAACTAGGGTCCTCCTGCCTCCAGGGTTGGTGTCATCTATTGCACCACCTAGCTGCCCTGTGACCCTTTGATTTAACATAGTGCATCACAGAACAAATGGATGATGGGTTTAGAGCTAGAAAGGTCCTCAGAGACCCAAGGTTGCCCAGGTAGTAAGCATCAGAATCAGGATTTGAACCTTGATCCTTTGACTTTAGAGTAAGCCCTCTTTTCCAAATTGGTAATCCTGGAGAAACTAGTTTCAGTCAAGTGATATTGTGGGTTAAGCCTAACTGTGACTCAGTCCAGCAGGTTTGAGTTTTTATTCCTTAAAAACAAAAGTAATAGGAGTTTGCAAATGATAAAATGCTACTTTGATAATTGAAGTATAAAAATGTATACATAGTAAATAAAAATTACATAAAATAAAACGCCCCTTCCTCAATGAGTCAGGAATTTGAGGAAGCAACCTGCAGGCAGTGGGAATTCAGGTAAAGATTTCTTACAACCTTCTTGGTGTCTGAAGCTAATGCTTTCAGTTGCCTCTACAGAATCAACTCCTGAATGAGGGTCTTTCAAAGAGAAGGAGAAAGACACCACTCAAGGCCCGAACCTATAGGAGATTCACATCACAACCAATCTAGATCAAACTGATGTCCTTTTTCTGTAGTACTACTAGAATAACCATCTAATTGGTTTCCCAGCACAGAAGCAGGGGGTTACGGCAGAAAATGGAACCTAATACCAGTCACCACAACCATATCAGCAGTACTTGTGGTATCTAGATCACAAAGGGGACAGGACCAAACAAAGCCTATGGTACCCATTCAGTAAAGCCAGAAGAGATTGGTTCAAACACAAAATCCCAATCCAAAAACTGATGCATAAAATATGAGTAAACACAAGACATCAAATACAGTAAAGAAAAACAATGGTGGAAAGGCAGGGGTGTCAAACAGGAAGCCCCAATCAACACACCCTAGTACTGAACCAGATTAAAATGTAATTGGGAAATATTTAACAAAATAAAAATACAGTAGGACATAGATAAAGTTAATATATTGTTTTCTAAGTCAATGTGAGTCTCATAAAGATCCTTATATATGGTTTAGTGACCCCCCCCCATTTCAATTTGAATTTGACACCACTGGTGTAAGAGCAGCCTGTGAGGTAAACCCAAGAGAATAACCCTAAACTACCATGGGCAGAATCTCAGAAGAAAAAAAATGGCCTGGCCAACAAGGGTTTCAGTAGAATCTGGAAGAAATGCAACAAGATAAAAAAATTAATTAGAAACTAAATAAAATTTAAAAAATAAGATTTTGAGAAGGAAAAATTGAAAGGAAAATAAACAGCAAAAAAACCCAGAAGGATAAAAACCATACCCAAATAGTAGACTCCCTCAAAAACAAAGTAGAGCAAACAGAATTCAAGAGAACAAGAAATATTAGAACAAAGTCAAAATAGTTTTTTAAAAATAAGAAGAAAATGTATGTTTCCTACAATTTAAAACATTGACCTGGAAAAAAAGGTTGAGAATATAAAATTTAAGAAGCATGAGACTCAGCAGCTGAGTCAAGATGGCGGAGTAGAAACAGGACTTCTGCGCAGCTCTGGCTCCCACCTTCTCCAGTTCATGTAAAAGGTGACTCTGAACAAACTTTGGAGCTATAGAACCCACAAAATGACAGAGAGAAGCTAACCTCCCTCTGAGGACGGTCTGGCAGACCAGCAGGAAGTGGCCAGCACAGTGCTCTTGGGAGCCAACCCCAGCCCCACTGGAGCCCACCCCAGCCCTGCTGGAGCCAGAGGTTTTAGCCTCAGGGCAGGCCTGACCAGCCACAGGCTGGAGGGACTTCAGATCATCAGCAGCTGTGGAAGTTTCTAGAATTATCAACCCATAGAGGCTAAGGACAAAGTGAGAGGTCAGTGCAGTGTGGGCTTTGGGATCCAGTAGTTCGGGAGTGCGAACTGGCCTTTGCCCTCAGGGCGAAAAGCAGCTGAGGCACCATGGCCGTGTAGCCACAGCCACATGGCTGCTTTAGCTCCTGCCATGCAGATTGTAAGGAGACCAAGAAACCAGTCTGAGGGGTAATTGCTCTTGATTTAATCTGCTTAGATCTGGATTGTGGTCTAGGGTGGAGGTCCTGAGGTATGCGACAAGCTTGCCAGAGCATGTGGTGGCTTCAGAGAGGGCACCCAACTAATAGCTCCAGTAGCTAAGAAAACCCCAGCAATTTGGAGGAAGCTCCCCTGTCTGGTAGCAGAGTCCTACTGTGGCAAAAAGCCCCAAAATCAAGTAATTGAATGGCAACATGAGCAAACAAGAGAAGCAAAGCAAGCAGAGCAACCCAACTTTACACTCCTATTTTGGGGACAAAAAGGATCAAAGCATGGAACAGGAGGAAGACAGTGAAGTCAGAACTCCTGCACCAAAAGCTTCCAAGAAAAATACGAGCTGGTTACAGGCCATAGAGGACCTTAAGAAGGATTTTGAAAACCAAATAAGAGAAGTGGAGGAAAAATTGGGAAGAGAAATGAGAATGATGCAAGAAAATTATGAAATGAGAGTCAACAACCTGACTGAAGAAAATAACACCTTAAAAAACAGACTAACTTAAGTGGCAAAAAAGGCTCAAAAAAGCAATGAGAAGAAGACTGCCTTAAAAAGCTGAATTTGCCAGCTGGAAAAAGAATCTCAAAAGCTCACTGAAGAGAATCATTCCTTCAGAATTAGATTGGAGCAAATGGAAGCTAGTGACTTTATGAGAAATCAAGATGCTATTAAACAGATCCAAACAAATGAAAAAATGGAAGGCAACGTGAAATATCTCATTGGGAAAACCACTGACCTGGAAAATAGATCCAGGAGAGATAATTTTAAAATTATGGGACTACTTGAAAGCCATGATCGAAAAAAACAACCTAGAAATCATACTTCAAGAAATTCTCAAGGAAAATTGCCCTAATGTTTTAGAACCAGAGGGCAAAATAGAGGTTGAAAGAATCCACCAATCACATACTGAAAAAGATCCCAAAAAGAAAACTCCTAGGAATATTATAGCCAGGTTTTGGAGTTCCTAGATCAAGGAGAAAATATTACAAGTAGCCAGGAAGAAACAATTTGAATATTATGGAAACACAATCAGGATAACCCAGGATCTGGAAGCCTCTACACTGAGGGATAGAAGGGCTTGGAATATGATATTCTGGAGGGCAAAGGAGCTGGGATTAAAACCAAGATTCACCTACTCAGCAAAACTGAGTATCATGTTTCAGGGGAAAATATGGTCATTCAGTGGAATAGAGGACTTTCAAGCATTCATGATGAAAAAACCACAGTTGAATAAAAAAATTTGACATTCAGATACAAGAAGCAAGAGAAGCATGAGAAGGTAAACAGGGAAAAGAAACCGTAAGGAACTTATCAAAGTTGAACTATTTATTTGCATTCCTACATGGAAAAATGAAAATTGTAACTTATGAAACTTTTCTCAGTATGAGAATAGTTGAAGGGAATAGAAATGTGTATATATATACAAATATGTATGTATATATGTTTATATAGGAGGGTATATGGGCATATGAATACATATGTGAATGTGTGTATATATGTTTACAGGTATACATAGATAGAGGGCACAGGACCAATTTAATAGGAAGGGATGATACTTCAAAGGTGAAATTAAGAGGTGAGAGAGCAATATAATGAGAGGAGATGGGGAGAGACAGAATGGGGTAAACTATCTCATATAGAAGAGGTAAGGGAAAATGGTTACAATGGAGGGGAAGAATAGGAAGTGTAGCAGCAAGCACCCCAAGCGTCCTCAGGGTTTGCAGCTACCACAGGTTCTTGGATCTGCTTTGTTAAAGGAAAGCAACTCAAAATGGGTTACCAAGCTTACTTTAATCAGTCAGACATATATCGTTTACCTTGTTCAGGAGAAAAGGTCAGCACCCTGAACCTCTAAGTATACAGGCATAATTATCAAGACAGAAACATCAAGTAGACAGATTTCCAAACTGTCCAACCATTACATCCATACCCAGTCAACATCTGGGTTTCCACATTCTGGGTTTTTCAAAGCCGGGGGACTCTCAACAACGGCTTCCCAGAATTCAGATCAAATCACAGAACACTTCTCAAAGTGAGTCCCAAAACAAAGCTACACATCAGGGCTTATATAGCCTTCTCCTGGCTCAGAGAATGTAACAACCTTATTGACCCACTGGCCAATCAAAAAGTATCTACTGAAAAACAAGCCTCCCTCCCCAGGCTTCTGGTGCACTTTAGCCTAGGGGCAGGGAAGATCTTTAAAATTTACATTCGCATTACAGGAAGGCAAAAGGGAATGGGTCAACCTTATTCTCATTGAATTTGGCTCGGGAAGGGAATGAAATACACACTAAATAGGGTATCTCACCCTACAGGAGAGTAGGGGGGAAAGGGATGAGAGGGGGGATGATGGAAGGGAGGGCAGGCTGGGGGGGAGGGAAGTTGGAAGCACCCATTTTTGAAAAGGGACAGGATCAAAGTAGAGCATAGAATAAGTGGGAGGTGGAATAGGAGGGAGGGAAATACAGTCAGTCTTTTACAATATATCCACTATGGAAATGTTTTGCATAGCTACACGTGTACAACTTATACTGAATTGCTTACCTTCCCAGTAAGGGTGGGAGGAAGGGAATGAATCTGGAATACAAAGTTTTAAAATTAAATGTTTAAAAAAATATATATATATACTATTATTAATATTATTTTACATGTAACTTGGAAATAAGATATATAGGCACTGGGGCATAGAGATCCACCATGCCCTACTGGAGAGTCAGAGGGGGTATGGGAAAAGGTATGGGAGAAAGCAGATTGGAGGAGGGGATATCTAGTGGGATAGCTATTTTTGGGTGGTGGGGAAGGGAAAATTTGTAACTCAAAATCTTGCAGAAATGAATGATGTAAACTAGAAGTTAATAAAAAAAAATACTAATTAAAAAAAAAAGCACGAGACTCCCTGAAAACCATGTTCAAACAAAAAACCTGAATTCCATAGTCTAAGAAATCATAATTGATGAAGTCTATACTTCCCAGTACAATTGATATAAAATTAATTAAAATTGTGGTACTTTATGTCAATGGAATAGGACGATCTTCCCTGTCCATTAATGGGCCTATGTGACTACATGTGTTCCCTTTTCCCAAGAAATAGGAGGCATTTTCCCAAGTCTAAAGGTACACAGGTATTTCAATCACAGCTGTGACACGTTCCTGAGTCACACAGAGCCCATTGGGAGAAGAACTTGCCAAAAGAGGAGCTTGATCTCAGAGAGACTTGCTTGTAGATAGGCTTTCACACCTCTAGGTACTAAGCTAATTAGGCACTGAGTCCCAAGGGTTGTGATGCCTTCTGGCTCTGAGCCTATTAATTGAAAACTATATATACTGGGAGGTTGGTATTTTACTTTGGGGGCTCGCTCATGAGAAAGACCTTTTGATTCCCTGGACAGGACTCTGAATAGCCATTTGTTAAGAGCCTCCCTCCCTCCTCGCCCCTCCCCCACTACTCAGATGTAGATGTTCTGATGATGGTATTATGTAGGTGATTGTATTATTCTGTTTAGACAGTTGGAGCCCTGTCTATTAGATTCTTTCTTGGATACTCACTTCTTTCTACTTATCTGTACTTATCTGTCAATTAATTAAACTAAGATCATTAACCCCTTTAAAGCTGTCTTTCCTTTAGAAAAGCAGATCAAAGAACGTGTGCTAGCAGGCCATCCTGGGTGTGTTAGGGTGCTTGCTACCACATACTTTCTCTGCCTACTTATTAGTAAATAATCACCAAAGTTCTGCTTTTTCACCTCTTCACAGCACTGAGATGACACTGAGTTCTCAAAAGCTATACCACCAAAGGCCAAACTCAAACAAGTCCTACCAAATTGGAAAGGTTTTAAGTTTGTGTCTGTTGACAGGGATCATTCTGTCATTCAAAGATCAGCCTAGCTAAATTCAGAGCGGCTCCATTAATACATTACCCACAGGGTGATGAATTTTTCAGCCACAGTAACTCTGGAAGGTCTTCTAATAGGTTAGAGAGGATCAATCTGGAGGTAGTATCTGCATGGTTGAAATTACAAGTTTTCCAAGTATTGACAACACCAAATTCCAGTTATCCAGGTGTGTGTGTACATATATGTACATATATATAGTGTTGTATACATACACTTACATGCATATATATATATATATACACATATATATGTATTTTTAGCATAGGTCAGCTTTTCCTCACTGCCGAGAAACAGTCAGGATTCTGTTAACTAACCAAGATGATATGTGCTAACCAAGATAAATATGGGATTTAAAGATAACTTTTAAATGATAATTTTGTCTCCTCTCCTCTTCCCTCAAAAGGTATATATGTGTTGTAAAAGTAAAAATTATTTTTGCATTATAAAATCTATTTCTGGGATTATTCATGCTTGTTTCAATATGAACAATAGAGAGTATACTCTATTTGAAAATATGCCATGTGTAAAATCCTCCAATAAAGTTATTTTCCAGTCCTTTATTTGGGTATGGAGGTGGCCCTGGGTACTTGAAGACTTTGCCAGAAGAATGAACCTTAATAGGTCCTACCAAGCTGGAATGAGTAGTGTGGAGTATTGGAAAGGTAACTGGGTAGAGTCAGAGGACCTGGATTCAAATCTCACCCCTGATTCTTACTAGGTGACCTTGGACAGATCACATAACCTTCAAGTTTCCTCATCTGTAAAATAAAGAGATTTGGCTAGATGGACTCTGAGCTTCTAAATCTAGGTGCTTCAGCTTCCAGTAATATGATCCCATGAAGTATGAACTTAGTGAATTTTTTTCAATCACACAATTTAGGAAATTATTTGCTAAATTATTTTGGAGTTACAGTCTACATTAGGAGAGAGGGGAGTATCAACATGGACTGAAATCATAGATCTTCTGCAGCTAAAGTAATATAGTGAATAAACTCATGAGTGAGCTCTAAGAGAGAAGCCAGAAATATAGTATCCACTTTAATCTGCATATATGTTGATTGGACAATTGCTGGTGGGGCAGTGACTAATACAGGGTATGGATAGAGGAAACCAAAAAGACAAATAAATTATAGTGTAGGGCATCTTCATAAAGATTAAGAATTGCTGTTCTATCTAGTTTTCCTTTGCCTTTCAAAGCTTGATTATGTAGCCATTTAAACTTTTCCACTTACTTAAAAATACCACTTCTTCTATTATTCTCCTCTGATGACTCATCCTAGAGTTGGAGTGACCCAGGGTTCTTGAAGGCTGTGCCTGATGGGGTGCAGACTGCTGCACTTGAAAAAATGTGAGTATAGTTCCGGTGACAGTCAGTGTGCCTGTGACCAGGGAACCAACCCACCAGAAAGCTGGCCACCAATCAATAGTGTAGGCCCCATGTATGCAAACTATGGGAGATGGATTGTATTAAAAAACATCAAAGCAGCCAGTTTGGCTAGATCGTAGAGTACATGGAAAGAAGTGGTGTATAACAAGGCTGGAAAGGTAAATTGGGATTGGGTTGTGAAGAGCTATAAATGCCAGGGCTTATGTTTGCTGCTAGAGGTAACCGGGAGCCATTGGAGTTTGTTGAGAAGAAACCAGGTGGTGGTTTGTGTTCAATACTGGAATGAAACAAGATAATTTAGTTCATTCAGAACTTAAAAGGAGATCTACTTAAGAACAGCAGCAGAAGGATATTAAAAAACAATAATAACTAACATCTATTTAGTGCTTACTATGTGCCAGGCACTGTGTTATATATATATAAAAAATAGATATATTCTGCATAATTATATAATCATTTATATAAAAAATAAAATTGCAAGTAATATACGATGCATAGTTATACATAGTATATACATATTATATATAATAATATATTATACACATAATACATAATACATATTATATAATATGCTACATAAAAAGTACTTTATCATTATTATCTCATTTGATCTTCATAACAAACCTGAGAGGTAGGTGCTATTATTATCCCCATTTTATAGATAAGGAAACTAAAGCAGACAGCAGTTAAATGACTTGTCCAACATAGCACAGCTAGTAAAAGGTCTGAATCTGAATTCGAACTCAGGCCTGGCACTCTATCTATTGCACCACCTAGTTGTTGATAGTGTATTACGTACACCATGAATTGATTCACTTGAGCAAAGCTTCTCTGCTTCTGAGTTGCCCATAATGGTCCATCAGTCAAGCCTCTGACAGAGACCTGAGTTCCTTATGTCTGTTTTATATTCAGACAACCAGTAAGTAACACCAGAGACCCAAATCCTTAGTCCCCTGAGACCATAAAATACCAAGGACAATTTCCATACCTTTAAAGGAAAACTAAGCTAATTGCAAGGGGTGGAAGACCAAGTTGGAAGACGACATGGGAGATATCCCAGTAAGGTCTTTAAGGCCTTTGGTAGAAACTTCCAGCCATTAAATGACTTTAGGGCCAATTCTGGTCAGCCCTAACCTTGGAGATATAAGAAGCCTAATATAAGCATCTCTGAAAGAGATGAAGAAAAACTAAGAAAGATAACAAAAACAATATAATAGCATTGTAAAGGAGTAACTGAATATGGGAAAATGAAGATTAGAAATTCCAACCTCCCTCCCAATACACACAGATATACACCTTGGAAGAACCAAGTCCTGGATTAAAATGATTTGGTCCTTGTGGTAGGTGCGGCCAAATCATTTTGGTTCACAGTGGGCAGAAGTAAGATCAGGAACAGGACTACTCTGAAGATGATGACATTTCCTGCCTAGACACTGACCCTTGTTATGAGTCAGAGAGAGCTTCCCTCTACCAGAGAGCTCCCTGGCCCACTGGTCAGAACCACTCCATCCCTGGGAGGCCTATGACTGTGGGGGTAGGGAGAATAACAAATCTTTGCTCCCTTCTAGGCCTTTGAAAGACTTAACACCACCTTTCTTCTGTGAGGGCTGGGTGGGCACTTTCACTTCTGTTTGTTGCAAGAAAACAAGTCCCCTCCCAAAAATGACACCCCAGGTCCTCCCAGGGTGTGGTAGTAACAGCAGTGTGGGAGGTTTCTCTTAGTTCTAAATTTCAATAAAGAAAGAGCTACAGTAAACTTTCTTTTGCCACTGCCCATGCCTTACCCACTCTGCCATAAATCTATCTTCCCAGCTGCTACTACTGGGGCTAGTGCCACTGTCCATTGCTACTGCCACCGTGGCCCACAGCAGATGCCCGCTTTGCCAAGATCAGTTAATAATCCCCTGTTCTAGGGCCTGAGCACTGTTCTAGGGCAGGATAATTGCACTTCTGGGACCTGACTTTGGGCCTCTAGACCAAGGCCTAACTCAACCTCCTTCTGCCAAGGCAGGGCATCACTCCAGGCCTGTGCTGCCACTGCTGGGGCCTGACTCCCCCACACCATGCCATGGGCCTGACTGCTACTCTCTACCATAAGCCTACACTTCCACCAAACCCCTCTGCTGAGGCAGGAGTACAAAGGGTGCTGCTGCTGCTGAGGTTTGACTCTAGAGAACTTCCATTGCCCCCAAGCCAGGGCAGAGGCACAAAAACAAGGTAGGGATTCCTCTGGGTCATTATGTGTGCTCCATCTGTTACATATAAGCAGTAGTATTTCTGTCAGTGTGGAGAAGGGTGCTTGTGGGCTGAGCTCTGCAGGGGCCCTCACTGGAAATGAAGAGGAGAGGAGGTCAGAAAGGAGGAAAAGGGGAAGAGAGGGGAGAGGGGGGGGGAGAGAGAGACAGAGACAGAGAGAGAGACAGAAAGAGACAGAGAGACAGAGAGAGAGGAGAGAAGAAGAAAGGGACGGGGAATAGGAGGAGGATGAAAGAGAATCATAAGAGATACATACAGAGCTGCATTTCATAGTTCACTGTAGAGGTGGAAATAGTCTTGACTTTTAAATCTTTTAGACTGATGAAGCTCCCCCACCCCCAACAAATAAACTTAGGTACAATTGGCACATCTGTCCATATACCAATTTCAGAAAAGTCACTAGGTTCCTTTAGGGAAAATCAAGCAATTTCTTTTCAAGTACCTTTTAACAGGACAGCCAGGTAGCACCGTGGATGGAATGCTGGGCCTGAAGTCAGGAAGACTCCTCTTTCTAAGTTCAAATCTGGCTTCAGACACTTACTAGTTGTATGACCCTGGGCAAGTCACTGAATCCTGTTTGCCTCAGTTTCCTCATCTGTAAATGAGCTGGAGAAGGAAATGACAAACCACTCCAGTATCTTTGCCAAGATACTGTTGTTCACAACTGAACAACAACAACCTTTCAACAAAGTCTATGAGGCACAGCTCCCCAAGACAACCAAAATGTTACATAAAAAGTCTCAAGTGGTTGCTTAAGCAGTTTTTAAGACTATTCCAAAATTGAAGTCTAAGGAGATGGAGAAAATGGTCCCTGACCTGGCCCCAAGGCTACAGATGGTGACCCTGGAGAGCACTATCAACCCCAAATACAAGAAATTATACAAATTTAATCACCAATGGTTGGCTGCAATTTTTTCAAGGCACAAAACATATTTACATCCACCTCTCCTTAAATGGCAATCCAACAGTTTCCTCTCTAATAGTTGAGGGGTGGGGGATACCTCACAGTCAGCAACCATCATCTCTAAAGGCATCAACAAAAGCACCATCAGAAGCATGGAACCCAATCTGGGCTCACCTTTCTTTGCATTCTCCATCTCCTACATCAAGATCATTCATTTCTAATCCTACTGATGGCAAATTGTTCTGGGCTAGGTGCATGCTGGTAAATATTTAACAATCAGCCCTCAAAAAAATGTATATATTTTTAATTTTAATCACTCACTTCCCTTCTCCCCACCATGCACCCTATCCCATAGTTTATGTTTAATACTGGAATGATATGGGACATATATTGGCCTTTCAAAACCAAAGGAGATTTATTTAACCATAGCAAGAGAAGTATGTTCAACAAATAAATGTATCAAAGAGGAAAAACTAGCCTGACATATCATTTGCATGAGTAAAGATATTGCTCCTACTATACGGTCAAAAAAATTCACTTTAGGAATAATGAATGAACTTAAAGTGTTATATAAATGTCAACCATTATTATTATTTATTTTTTCATTAAAATTCTTTTGGGTTTGGCCTATTTCTTCTTTTTTTAACTAGATCTGTTATTTTATCAGTGTATGGAGCTAGTAGTGAGGAACTTCCTCTGCCAATATAAATCTGCACATCCTCTGTAATTTCCTGGGGCCCTGAAAACTTAAATGATTACTCACACCGTCAGTATTTTAGATACTGGACTTGAACATTATCTTCCTAGTTCTGAGTCCAGCTCTTGCTACCTGTTCCCTTTATGTTCCCTACCATGCTACCTTTAGGTTAAGACCTTAGTGGGTTGCTTTGAATGGCTAATGTGAGCATTGCAATGCAGTGGTTCTGTTCATGGAAAAATGGAATAGATGCAAGAGATGTTGTAGGTTTAGAATTGATAGGCCTTAGCAATGGATTAGACAATGGAGAATCATTCAAAGATTTTGAGCAGTGCATATTGAAATCTGGATTTCAGAAAGATTAAACTGGTAACTAAATGTGGGTTGGATTACAGAGATAAGGGAGAAAGTATCAGGAAACCAGATTCAGGGCTATTTCAGTACTCCAGCTATTCAGAGAAGTATTTGATTTGAAGTCAGGAGACTTGGGTTCTGCCATTTACTGAGTGACTTTGGGGCAAGTTATTTTGCCCCTAGAAGTCTCAGTTTTCTCATCTAGGAAGAAAAGATGAGAACTACCTTGTCTTTTTCACAGGATTATTGTGAGGACCAAATGGGATAATAAATAACAAAGCACTTTGTAGCTTGTAAGACATTACACAAATACAATTTGCAGTTATCGACATAATGAAAACCTAAACGAAGATGTTGCCAGAAGGAATGGAGAAATAGGGACACAGAAGAGATTTTTGAAGAAAGAATTCATTTGAGAAGTATGGCGTTTGCTTCCCTAAAATACTGGTGCCTAGCAGTTTGCCTAGGTCGGATAGACTATGCTTGATCATAAATGTTCACATTTTTTCTTTTTTTACTTTTAAGCAGACCTAGACTTCTTGTCTTATTTGTAGGGCTATATGAAATATATTGTAGGGATATATGTTAAGCACTGATAGGAATTGGTATTTATGTGTCCTTGCTGCTAGCAGGATTCCATTGAGGGAAATTTCATATATTCTTTGAAATAGGGACCTCAGAAATTTGCCTAAACTGCAAAGGGGATTATGTATGGTACAAAGACTCAAAGAGAAATTTTGGTATGCCCTGTATAGAAAAAGACACTTAGAAAATTTTGTCCAGATGACAGTTGGGATGCTCTTTTGAACTGATAAAATTGTGAGATAGTTATCCTTCTAAATAGTCTGGTTTCTCATCAGTAAGTAAGAGGATAACTCCCAAAAGATCCCAGGTCCCTAATCCCTGTATGATTAGTTATTGGAACTAAGCTTTTCTTCTGAGATAGA
The DNA here is from genome assembly GCF_028583685.1 of Petaurus breviceps papuanus. Lineage (NCBI taxonomy): Eukaryota > Metazoa > Chordata > Mammalia > Diprotodontia > Petauridae > Petaurus > Petaurus breviceps. Next base: position 6,273,645 of record NW_027186546.1, on the reverse strand, counting down.
AATCGTGATTTTCTTTTCCTTTTTGGGGTACTCAATGATTAAACCCCATTCTGTGGGTCCATACAAGATGAGGGCCTTTAGTGGAAGAGACAGCAAAGTTTGATACTCTTCCCACCTGGAGCTGGTTTATGAACACCAAACCATATCCATTTATCTTCTCAATTAAGGGTGAGGAGGCTGATTGCCAGTCAACCCCAGGTCCTAAATCCCTTTGGGGAAAGCCCCATGTAGTCTGAAAAGCTCTTATAGAGAGATTTCCTTCTGAGATAGTGGATCCCCAAAACTTAGGTGTCTAATCTAAGGTATACACAATCCTGAGTGGAGAATCTCTCCAGAGGATCCTAGCAAATGTGAAATGTTCAGTTTTTATTCTGGGTACTTCCTGGTGCATACTAAGACTTAATAAATACAAAATAAATGCCTCTCTCCCCCTCCCCCTCCCTCTCTCTCTTTTCCTTCCTTCCTCTTTCTTTCTTTCTTTCTTTCTTTCTTTCTCTCTCTCTCTCTCTCTCTCTCTCTCTCTCTCTCTCTCTCTCTCTCCCTTCCTTCCTTCCTTCCTTCCTTTCTTTCCTTCTTTCTTGTCTCTCTCCATCAAATTGACTGGGGCACTTCTTTTTATCTCCTAAAAGAGAAAAACAACATGAATTCTTTACAGTTCCTTTATGCTGGCCCATCAAAATCTGAAAAGGGGGAACCCCTTTCAAGATGTGCATAGGTTACTCAGGATACAAACCATTCAAGGATTCACGTACCCTTTACAAGCTGTGAATGAAACCACTAAGAATCTGAAGGAAACAAGACCTAACACTTCCTAGTCTCTAACCTGTTTGGAAGTACCAGTCTAATCAGGGATACCCAAATTAACTTCTGCTACACTAAAGGCACCCTGTTCAGCACTGTACCTCACACCACACCAATTGTTTTTTTTTTTTTAAGATCCTAGGTACCTCCTTTCAGTTCTCTGGTTAATATGTGTGGTATGCAGTTCTGGAGAGGACCCAAAGAAATATGAAGAAAGTTTCAATCTATATAACTAAGAATTATATAAGTTATTGACCCCTTGCCTTTGAGCAACTCACTTCCAGGTGAAAAAACATGTAAGATTAATATTAAGAGAAAATGTATAATATCAGCTTCTCCTACCTTCTCTATTCTCTGCACCACCACCCCCATTCCCATCTACAGAGACAGTACCAAGGACTTAACATAACTTTGTTGTGACAAAAGAAAAATAGTTGGTACTTCTCGTAGACAGTGTTAATTGAATGTTATTTTAATGCATTCTTTAAGTACAGGGTTAAAGGAATGGGAAGACAGGACATTTTTAAGTTCCTGGGGTTGGGGGGAGGGGGAAATCATATACTGCTGCTGTGTTGTAGTCCAAAAATAGAAAAGCAGTATGTCAGAAAGGACGTAAATGGTAGTGTTCTGAGATCACCCACTTAACAGTGTTGACTTAGAAGAACTAGCCAGATCATGCTGGAAAATTCCATTCCAGTATTTAAATGAGACTCAGTTGATTCTGGAACTGGCTTTTCAGACTCTGAAAAGCTAGCCAGAGAACTTGTGTGGAGAGTTACTTTAAAACTGAACACAGCCATCTTTTTGTTAGGATGACTATATGGGATGCATTAAAGTAGGGGTTCTTAACCTTTTTGTGTGTCATGGAGAAGTGTGGTGAAACCTATGGACCCCTTCTCAGAATAATATTTTTAATGAATTAAAATACAAAGAAAGCAAATTATATTCAACTATAGGTAATGATTTAGAAAACAAAACACAAAAACAAGTTCACAGACCCCAGGTTAAGAATCTCTGCTGTAAGATGGGAAGGCACAAAGGTTGAAAGGGTTACAAAAGTATAGAGCTTTTACTTTACCCTCAAATCCCATAAAACCTTTTGTTCAGAAATTTCCTTGCCCCCCCTTACCTGCCCTCTAGTGGAGATAGATGCTAAAGAGACATGAAATGGTCAAAGAGAGAAGCCCATAGACAATCTTGGAAAATCAGTAATTGGTCTATAGGATTTTTTAAAAATTGTTTTTACTATATGACTGGGATGGATTATAAACTCTCAGGAATCTGAGATACTAACAGCCCTAAAATCTCATGACTCTCTGTCTTCAAGTATGGACCAATGAAAGGAACCAAGGGAGATAATTCAGCCTAACAGAAGTCTCATGGCTCTGAAATCCCCAAAGACAAAGGCAAAGTAAAACTTTGGATACCAATTTATTTATATTTGTCCTATTATTATGTTAACAAATACCTAGCTCCTCAAGATGTAAACCTCAACCAAAAAAATCCACCAAATTGATACCAGTCTCAAATCGAAAAGTTATTAGAACCAAATGGAATTACTAATGCGGAAATGTTTTACATAACTACATATATATAACCTACATTGAATTGCTTACAGTCTTAGGGGTGGGGAAGGTAAAGAAGGGAGGGAGAAAATTTGGAACTCAAAATATCTCCTGAAAAGTTAAAATTTGTCTCTACATGTAAATTGAAAAAAAAAATAGTTAAAAAAAAAAAAGAACCAAATGGAAAACTGAGAGTTCATAGCAATTGCAAACAACCTTTTAGCAAATCTCTAGCTGTCCTGATCTACATCTTACTACTGGACTCAGAAGTCTCCAGAGGAGAAAGTGAAGCTGGCTCCTTTGCATAGCCCTCTCTTGCTTAAATCCAGTTCACTTAAACATGTTATGGCATCACCTCCCTGATGTCATGGTCCTCTTCAAGAAGGAAGGACAAACAACAACAGATGACTTCTGAGAAGTGCTGCCATTACGGGGGAAATTCCTGGGGCCACATAGTGCTTATATAGCTGCTCTAGAAGGACTCTAATGAAACAAACAACATAAAGACGAAAACACTTAGAAAACCATACCGAGGGCTAGGTTATGAATGTCCCTATACCCTATGTATTGAGTCATGGCCAGGTCAGCACCTTCTTGAATAGCTTGTTTTCAAATATTGACCCTAATCAAGAGTATCTTGGCAGAGGAGTAAAAAAGAAATAATTCTCCTGCAGCACCTTTGCTACTATGCAAACTTTCTGGTTTCTGGTAGGTAGGACTACATATCATTACTGGAATGATTTGTCAGCATGTATAAGGGACAGCTCATTGGTTGAGAGACTTCCAAGTCTGGTGAAACATTTCATGGGCATAAGGAGTACAGAAGGGATGTGTGACTTCAGTGACTTTGAGAGAACCAAGCACTGAAAATCAGGGACATGGTGGGACCCTGCTTCTCCACATGTTTATGGCTCCAGGGAGATACCCATTCTGCCATTCAAAAGTCCCCATTTGTTTTTTTAGACTGCCTTTGTCAAAATTTGAAGTCACATCTCCCTCAGGTACTACTCAGAAGCTCAGAGATCTCTTAGCCAACAAGGTGTCATATGCCCTTAAGACTGTAGCAATTCAGCAAACAGTCAGAGGCTTGTCCTTCAAGGAACCACCCAAACTGAGGAGGCAGAGGTGTTAGAATAGTAAATTGCTTATAATGTTTTTATCCTCAGGCAGAAACAAGAAGCTTATCCTTATCACCTCCAAAGGCTGGATGCCACGTAGGCTCTCCAGGTAAACAGTTTCCTTTGCACAACTGAGCACAGGTCTCACACTTCTGGCATACATCTGCTGCTGTCTAAGGCCAGTAGAACCTCACTCATAGCAGATCCAAAATTTTCTCTTGGCTCAGATGTCCAATGTCATCATAGAATACTTGTATCATTATAGGATAGAAGGCTATAAGACAGAATTCCACCATTTTTTCAAAAGGAGATCTAAGCCTGATACCCTGATCATTCTTTCCTTCTCTCCTTCCCCAAACACATACACTTTTTTTACATATATCATTTTGTTCTATAGCTGAGTTCCCTGTCAATCATCCACTGAAAATCAGAGCAAAGATGTCTAAAGCTCCAAAAGGAGTTTCTCTGATTAATGTTTCTGAGTCCCTTGCTGCAACAGATTTGTAGCAATCATCATTTTACTGGCACAAAACTTTAGGATGGCCAATGGGCTTTCTTAGTTCGTCTAAAGCTAATGCTAGTGACTATGTGAAAATCCTTTTAAGACCTATTTACACTTTCTGTCCCAACAACTTTCAAAAGATGCCATCAGGCTGATTTGCCCCATCCTATCCTTCTGGTTATGGTTCTCAAACTACAAATGAAGTTATTGAAAAGATTTGTAATGATGAAATAGTTCTTAATAAATCTCCAGTAATAGCCACAAACCCCAGAACTGTCTACAGACCTTGATAATCCTCAAATGTGGCCAGCTGACAAATATTTCTGTTTTCCCCTGTACCCCATGAGGCATATAACTTTTAAAGAGTGCTGCTAGACCAGCAGGAGACACTGCATCCAGTGGGAAACAGAGATAACACATTCCAGACAAACTCAGATACAGGGGAGGCAGCTTCAAGGACCTCGTTAATCAAGAGTCAAGCTGTAAAGAGGAGACCCTGGGAGCCTGGCTGAGCACCCCACCTAGCAAGAGATGCTGTACGTGAAAGAAGCTGTGTGAGAAATCTACAAGGAAAAACGGGTTTCCAGACCATGAGGTACTAGAAGTGAATTGTCTTTGCAACAGGTAGCTAGGTAGAGTAGGCATAGAGTTCTGGGTCTGAAGTCAAGAAGACTTGAATTTAAATCTGGCCTTAGGCACTTACATGTGTAACTCTGAGCAAGTCTCTTGCCAGCTCTCTGCCTCAGTTCCTCCAACTGTAAAACGTAAATAATAATAGCACCTACCTCTCAACGTTGTTGTGAGGATCAGATGAGACAGTATTTGTAAAGTGCTTAGCACAGTGCCTAGCATACAGCAGGTGCTACATAAATGCTTATTCCCTTCCCTTCTCCCTACTTTGCCCTACAGGTATACCACCAATGTGCCTCATTACCATTAGAGCCTATACATATGAATGATTACAATCGCACTCTACACGTGTGCTCATTACCACCAGTCACTTAACCCCAATTGTTCTGCCTTCTCTCTTCAAAAAAAAAAAAAAAAGATACAATGTAAAGAAATGAGAGCATATGGATCTGTTAATACTTTGATCTGTTCAACAAACATTTCATGTTTTCCTGTCACGGAAGGTGTACCATTTGTACATACGTTCACTAAACTTACCAAATTCAGTACAACTTCACGACATTTACATTGAAAGTTGTTGAAGCTATCTATTCCCCATGCTCTGTTTGTAAGAGTGCCCAACACAAATAACTCTTTGTAGCAAAGAAAATCTTCTGTTATGACCCAAATGAAGTATAAAACCTGTGCCAAGTCAGTAGTATCAGTTTATTCATCCAAAGCAATTGAATAATATATATTTTTATTTTGAAGTTGTTCAGTTAAGTTGAAGGCAAATTCATGCTGCTGATCAGCTATGGTTCTCCTTGAAAGAGGCAGTTGTTTGTACTTTGAAATGTTATAGGGATCAAGCATCTCACAACTTTGACAATGTACTCTTCCACAATTTCTACATCACTGAAAGGCTTCCCTCCCCCCCCCCCCCCAGTATATAAGCTACTTTATAAGTTGCTTCAGTGGCATTATTTCCAGGTCTTATTGCTGCTTGAAAGAATTATCTTTGCTTTTGCTTTTTATCTTTTAATTTCTGCAATACAACCTTTTTTGCCTCTCCCTCCAATTTAAAATATTTGTGGTCCTTATGAATGTTATAATGCTGATGAGCATTGAATTTCTTTAATGTAGATATTGCAGTATCATAAAGCAAGCAAATCATCTTATTTTTAGCAGAAACAAGATAATATTACAATTCCCAATCCTGATTAAAAAATTATTTTCTTCCTTCAGAGTTCTCTTGGTCTTCTTTGACATGATGGGCTATTAAGCAGACAGAATTTAAAAATACTGTCAAACTGTGCAAGCATTCACAAATTCCACTTCAAACAGAAGCACAATGCATCACTGTCAAAAGCTGATAACAGACTGGCATACTCGACTCCCATAAACTCTTGCCAATTTGTCTTGTGCAGTAGCATAGCCAGTCAGGTGGGGGAAATTAGAACTAAATAATGAGTGTAGCAGCTGTCAGCTTAACCCTTATGGCTTACTAATGTTCTAGATTATTTCATTGGAATTTATTTCATTCTTTGGTATTTTAAATATATTCATTTTAAAAATAAAATGTAAATATAAAAGATGAACAAAATGTATTAATAAAAATAAAAAGATTTGTTTTGTAAAATTTGGATTCAGTCAAAAGGTCAAACTTAAGGACCTAGAAGGCCATATTTGGCCTTAAGGCCACAGGTTCCCCACCACCCCTGTACTAATGTCTACTGACTGACTGTTAATGGAAAGCCCACTGGCAGAAGACTTGTAAATTACAGTAATAAGAATAGTTACCAATAAAATTACTCCTAGAACCCAAGGCAGAAACATCTTTCTGGCTAACCATCCCAGGAGTACAAGTTGGAGAATTGTCCAGAGGAGCACTACAAAATTATCTATTAAAGAGCTATTGATAAATTAGCCATTATATAACTTAATCAATAAATACATCTTTTATTACATTCTTACCATGTGCTAGGCACTATGCTAAGTGCTAGTTCTTCTAGAGCTAGAAGTAATCTTGGGAGACATGCTCCCTATACCATATATTCATATAGATGCTAGTCTAACAGGTTCCTGTGGACATTCAAAGAAAGAGACTATTTGGTTTCCTTAGGGTTTTTTTTTTTTTTGCTTTTAGGAGGGGGGAAGTCAGGGGTAATTGGGGTTAAGTGACTTGCCCAAGGTCACACAGCTAGTAAGTGTTGTGTCTGAAGCCACATTTGAACTCAGGTCCTCCTGACTCCAGGGCCAGTGCTCTATTCACTGCGGCCACCTAGCCGCCCCTCCTTAGTTATTTGTTAATAAAAAAAATATGACACTGAGGGGGAGAGAATATCGCTTTCTCATGCAGAGGAAAGTCTTCTTTATATAATTCCTAAATTGATCATTTTGTTTTGGACCTGGGATTTCATTGGTACAGATTATTCCCAGATAGGAAACTCCCTCTTCTACTGTAGACTGGCATGTTGCAATTTATAACCTTAAACAGTGGTCTTTGGGTACTTGGAAATTGTATGATGTGTCCAGGGTCAAAAAGACATAATGTGTCCAAGACAAATCTTTTTGACTCCAAGGTCAATTTTCTACCCACTATTCCATGCTGCCTCTAAGACTATACAGGGTGTCCCTAAAGTTTGGACACAGGAAATCTCATTAACTGTGCATATTTTCAAGAAATGAAATGAAATGAATGAAATTTTCAACAACATTTTATTTAATTAGCATAAATTTTAGCCATGACAATTTTATATGGAATAAAAGTTTTCATTAGCTATTGGGGACTATTTTCCATATTAATGAGATTAATTTAATGAGATTTACTATGTGTCTCCTATGTCTTCCTAAGAAATCTAATTTATGCTAATTAAATAAAATGTTGATGAAAATTTCATTCATTTCATTTCCTGAAAATATGCAAAGTTAATAAGATTTCCTATGTGTCTAGACTTTAGGGACACCCTGTAGTTTAATCTTATTTCCTTTTGTTGTGGAACCAAGGAGAAAAAGAGCCTATGACTGACACACCAAGGTAGATCCAAAAGCACAGCTCCATCCAAAATTTCTAGTCTTCAATTGAGTTTTCTTTAGAAAGAACTCAATTGTCAGGACAGCCTGGGAGATGTCTATATTGAGTCTGCTGTTCATGAACTCATAAAAATAACATTCAGGTGTTTCTAGTGCCAAAAAACATTAACCTCCTAGCACTACCAACAAAAATTGATATTTTAGTCCAGGTCACATTAAGCAGCAGCTGAAGGAAAGGGCAAGAATTCCAGGTAACCTATGGATAGCTAGAGAGCTTCATTATGTCATTGATTCAATTCAATTAGTTCTTGCTTTGTCATAGGAAAACAATGTAATGTTAAGCCCCTAGCAATTTTTCTTCTGGTCCTCCAGATTTGGGAGTAAAATGTACTGGAGAATAGATGGTTGCAGAAGGGAAGCTAACATATCATAAATATTCTCCTGCTGGCAATATTAGGGTTTTTTTCATCTCAGAATAGTGCCTTGGTTTTTTTTTTTTTGGAGGTAATTGGGGTTAAGTGACTTGCCCAGGGTCATACAGCTAATAAGCGTCACCTTGCTGCTCCAGTTTTGCTGGTCAAAATATTTCCCTTGAGGCCACCTTCTAATACAGAACCATATATCTCATTTACTCTTCTCTTGCTATGTCTAATTCCCAGCCAAACAGCCAAGAGTATCATGGGCTTCTTCAGGCGATGCCCTTTGCAGCAGGTGCTCTGTCATAGAGAGTCAGTGACACAATGAAACTCTCCAGCTATTCATAGGCTACCTGGAATTCTTGCCATTTCCTTCAGCTGCTGCTTAGTGTGACCTAGACTAAAATATCAGTCTTGGGACTAGGGAGGAAAAGAGAAAAGGTGAAGGGGTAGGCAAGTGACTGCTGAACTTGCTAAAGCAATACTCCTAACTGGGAGTGTATTTTTCTGCAGTACATGGGCCAAGTCATGTGGATGGAGGAAGCTGCCACAGCACTTGCCAACAAAGTGTGTCGCTGCTAAAAGCAATCTTGGCTTCTGATGAAGATATAAAGTCTACATCAATAATAGAGGAATCATTAGGATTTAAAAGTGCACTGCTTAACACACACACACACACACACACACTAACACACTGATTGCATTGACGCGTGACTTTCCATTCCATAATTCCTTCCCTCCTTATCTATTTGCTGTCTTTTTATTTTCCTTTTTTTTTCTTCCTCCCTCCTATTCACTTTCTCTAATCTTAAAACTATTCCCACAATAATAAAGCATGCACAATTCTAAGTCTGCTATAATGGGAAATCAAGTTGTTTTTCGAAGAGAGCTGAATAATGAAATAAAAATTAGACCAATTTATGTTCCTTGGGCCCATATTCCTTAATGAATATCCTGCAGACAAGATGTAGCTGTGAAGGGCCTGGAGTGGGTGCCAGCTACATCACTGAGACAATCCTTGAGAAGTTCTGTGGTGAATGTTATAAATTCTCCAAAATAGAATTCATCTAACAGAAATAAGTCATTTAATGAGTATGGGCAGGCTGTTTTATGGCAACAAACTGATTCAATTTAATTCAACAAGCTTTTATTAAGTACCTACTATGTGTGTGTTTGTATAATATATGTATCATTGTAATATTCAATTAGGCCACTGGAAGAATCCTATTCAAATATTTCCTGCTACTTCTTTCCCTCACCATCAGTCAAATGACTGACCTCCTAGGGACCGACTCCTTCCAGTCAAGAGGGAAGGACACAGCAGGAAAATATATGGGTAGGATTTCTCCAGTGGCCAGAGTGAAGATTTGAATGTTTTAAGTGCTGCGGAAGCAGGTTATGTGAGGCACGTAGGTGGTAGAGTAGATAGAGTGTCTGACCTTAAATCAGGAGGTCAGATCTGGCCTCAGACACTAGTTGTATGACCCTAGGCAAGTCACTTAACCCTATTTGCTTCAGTTTCCTCATCTGTAAAATGAGCCGGAGAAGGAAATGGCAAGCCACTCCAGTGTCTTTGCCAAGAAAACCTCAGTGGAGTCAGGGAGAGTCGGACTGGACTGAACAATGACAGCCCTCTACAAATAGTCAGATGTGACTGAAATAACTCTACAACAGCATCTAATATAGATGGCCATTCTTGAATAGAGTACTCTCTCTCTCTCTATATATATATGTATGTATATATACATACATGTGTGTATGAATACGCCGAACATATATAATGAGTATAAGTATATCTGAACAGTATCTAAAATAGATGGCCATTCTTGAGTAGTTTTCTCTCTCCTTCTATGTATGTACATACACACATTTATTTATGTGTGTATAAATATGCTGAACATATATACTGAATATAAGTATAACAACATCTAATATTGATGGCCATTCTTGAGTGGAGAGTTTTCTTTCTCTCCATATATACACATGCTTACATATATGTGTGTACAAATATGATGAACATATATACCGAATGTAAGTGTAACTCAACAACATCTAATATAGATGGCCTTTTTTTTTTTTGCTTTTTTGGAGGGCAATTGGGGTTAAGTGAGTTGCCCAAGGTCACATGGCTAGTTTTTGTTTTAAGCGTCTAAGGCTGGATCCGAACCCAGGTCCTCCTGACTTCAGGGCTGGCGCTCTATTCACTGCGTCACCTAGCCACCCCTTAGATGGCCATTCTTGAGTGGTCTCTTTCTTCTCTTTCTATATGTATATATGTATGTGTGTATACAAATATTATTATTTTGCTCCTTATCAAAGAAAACTATAAATCCCCTGCTGTACAATTCCATAAAGTACACTCTTTGCTTATTGTTTCATAGAAGCAGAAAGAAAGATACATAGGCATATAGAGATAGCTCAATAGCATTACTTGCACGTGGGCAAACAAAGCAGAGAGAACCGAGAAGTTCCCAAGATGACTCAGGTCCTTCAGATATTCAGAAAAAACTTCTGTCACAAGAATCACACTAACCAAGAAAGGCTCTCTCCTTCACTTTGCAAATGAGATGAAAAGAAAAATAAATAAGTTAGAAAATGGGAGAGGTATATACAGAAGGAGCAGCTGAAACGGGAAGGGGAGACAATGTAGAAAATAATGGGTAAAGCATAGAGAATTGAAAGGAACAATAAACAAAAGGTATACTTTGATGGAGTCTTGCAGGAAAGGATTTATAGTTTTCTGTGGTAAGGAGCAAAACAGGAGGAGAAATTTAGAGGAAGGAATAGACCAGAGGCAGTTAATGCGGTTTGAGTTGCGAAAGATGCTCATTTCTTTTTTTTTTTTTTAAATTTTAGAAAGGACCCTTTATTAAAATGCCATGTTGGCTGACCAGGCCACATGGCGGGCTGAGCTGGCACCACCCCATGTCCCAGGTACAGCAATAGCAGTAGCAGCCAGCAACAGCAGCGATCTGAGGCAGAACCTCAGCTTATAAAGGGGGCCTTACATAAGCAGTGATTGGTCAGTATACACCTTGAAACGCCCTCGCCTGACCCAGAAGCCCACCCACTTCTATGCAGGTGAGCTTACTGGGGGAAAGGGCAGAGACCCAGTGGGGGAGGGTAGAGCTGACCCGGCAGTCTGCTCACCTCCTTGAGGTAGGGGGGTGGGGAAAACCAGGCACAACTTTTCCCTCTTCTTTTGTGGATGTGTCAAACCCTTGACACCCTGGCATACAGGACAGGCAGCTTTGTTCCCAAGGCTAGTAGTGGGGATCCATAACAATTAGCAATTTAACAGTTAATAGGGACTTCCTAAAACCAAGGCTATAGTCACAAGGAAGAGTAGGGGGCCACATTTTTCCATTTGTCCTCTAGTTGAATTTCTCCAGGACAGAAGCTGTCCCAATAAAGGTCAGGTCCTGATTCTTGGGAAAGCTGTCTAAAAGATGCTCATTTCGATACTATATATAGACAACAGTGGTAGGTGCAGGGTTATCCCTATGCAAAACTGTAAAGAAAAGGAATTTATTTTAATTTATTTATTAATTTAAATAAAATTTATTTTAACTCTCTAGTATCCTCACTTTCTTTTTTGCTTTTTGGAGGGGGGAAGGCAGGGCAATTGGAGTTAAGTGAGTCGCCCAAGGTCACACGGCTAGTTTTTGTGTTAAGTGTCTGAAGCCGAATTTGAACTCAGGTCCTCCTGACTCCAGGGCCAGTGCTCTACTCACTGCACCACCTAGCCACCCCCACAGCCTCACTTTCTAAGCCATTTCCCCATCAAGGGACACTTACCTCCACCTTCAGGTATCTACTATTTTTATATCATCTTCCTTTTTCCTATCATAAAAACCAATTCCCAAGAATGGAGATAAACTTACATCAATGTGAATATCGTAGACAAGACAATGTTCTCTGATTTCCCAGTTTATTCGCACTTTAACACATGACAAGCTACAAGCCAAAGTAACGAACTTCTAATTGTGGAAATTCTTGCACTAGTCATCCAATTGGAGAAATATATTGGCAGCTAGGGAGCTGGTTAGAGCGCCAGGCCTGGAGTCAGGAAGACATATCATCCTGAGCTCAAATGTGGCCTCAGACACTTATTAGCTGCTGACCCTAAGCTAGGCATATAACCCTGCATGACTTAGTTGCCTCATCTATAAAATGAGCTGAAGAAGTAAAAGGCAAACCACTCCAAGTATCTCTGCCAAGAAAACCCCCAATGGAGTCACAAAGAATCAGACACAAGTGAACGACAAAAATAACAACTGGATGGAGGGAAAAGGAGTATGGAGCATACTGTTCTTAGGGAATCTGAAATGGAATCATTGTAGGTAGCTACCTCTTCACTCGAGAGTCATAGAATCTTAGAATGGGAAGAGAACTTAGAAGTCAATTAGCCTAATTCCTACTGGAATCATAAACATGATTCCCTAACAAGGGATGACCAGCCTCTGTTTGGAGAGTTCTAGCAATAAGGAAATGACCTGGAAAGTGATCCATTCTGTGTTAGTGTGGGCCTAATGACTACAAAAGTTTTCTTTATACTAAGTCAAAAGTCTGTTTCTTGATAGCATCTACCCACTGGTCCCAGTTGCAGCAGAAAGTGAACATAGTGCCACAGACGGGGTCTGACCATCACAGAATAAAATGGGTCACCTTTCTCCTTCCAAACACAATACTTCCATCAGTTTACTCTGCAATCCCTTTGGCTCAATTTCTGTAACATCCACTTCCACTCTACCTCAGCTGTGTGCAGTAGTGACCTCACCATCACCTGACATTTTTCTTCCAAGAGAAAGTCAGGTGGCAGAGTCCATAGGGTGCTAAACTTGGAGTCAGGAAGAATGATATTTACTAGCTGTGTGACCCTGACAAGCCCTGTCAAGTGCTGAAATAAATCAAGGCTATGAGTTGAGGAATATAGCATCTTTAATAGAGATAAGAGGGTGCAAACCTGCCACCCTGGGGGGTGTCCCATGAGTACAGAGCACAATGAATTTTCCAACCAAGGGATCCAATAAAGTTTCTTTATGGAGGGGAAAGGTGGGAGGTACCGTGTTTCCCCAATAATAAGACCTATCCCGAAAATAAGCCCTCCCCTTACTGTGTAAGATTCCTCTAAAATAAGCCCTCCCCTGAAAATAAGCCCTATTGAGATTGCTACTGTAGTGAGGTGATCCCCTGCACTACACGCTACATTATGGTACCCTCTGTATGCACCGTCCCCCCCACTGTGAAATGCACACTGCGCTCCGAGCTGCATCCAATCAGAGCTGCAGCAGTGAGCGCGTCATCCTGTTCTTCCCCAGTGATTTGCTTATTGAATAAAGGTACATTTTTTTGTTCACATTTACCTGTTTATTAAAATTGCTGTCAATGTTCATTAAAATAAGCCCCCCCTGAAAATAAGCCCTCTGGTGTTTTTCTGTCCAAAAAAAATAAGACAGTGTCTTATTATCGGGGAAACACGGTAGTATAAGGTAGCAAGGCCTGGTCATGAGACCCCAGTAGCCCTTAGCAATCTGGGCAAGGGAAACACTTCATTCTGGCTGTTTTGCCCTTCATGCCACGATTCCCAGTGGAAGGGGTCAAGGACTCACAAGGACTTGAGAAGCTGAGATCCAGCTTAAGCTAAATTCCTTTACAAGGTAAAATCTCCAGGTGGGGAGACTTAGGGTATGGTTCAGCTTAACCCAGTTAAGAGAACATATTTTAAGAACTGAAATGTAAAGACATTACTGAAATTCATGACATTGTTAGGGTCATTAAGGGATAGTGTCTGTCAGTTAATATTACATTTGGTATTAATAATTTCCTGTCACCTCCTTGAGCCTGTTTTCACACCAGCAAAATGGGGTTAATAACAGCACTTACTTCTAAGGATTATGGTGAAAATCCAATGAGATACTTACTGTAATGGGAATGTAAATTTTTAAGATCTTCCCTGCCCCTAGGCTAAAGTGCACCTGGAGCCTGGGGTAGGAGGCTTGTTTTTCAGTAGATACTTCTTGATTGTCCAGGACTGCACAACAACGCCCATAAATACAGAAGGTTGTTACATTCTCTGAGCCAGGAGAAGGCTATATAAGCCCTGATGTGTAGCTTTGTTTTGGGGCTCACTTGGAGAAGTGTTCTGTGATTTGATCAGATGAAACTCTGGGAAGCCGTTGTCCAGAGCCGCCCCCCCCGCCTGGCTTTGAAACCCAGATGCTGATTTGGTATGGATGTAATGGTTGGACAGTTTGGAAAACTGTCTACTTGATCTGTTTCTGTCTTGATAATTCTGTCTGTATATTCTGAAGTTCGGGGTGCTGACCTTTTCCCCCTGAAGTAGGTAAACCATACATATCTGACTGATTAAAGTAAGCTTGTTAACCCATTTTGAGTTGCTTTCCTTTATCAAAGCAGACCCTGGGGATGCTGGGGTGTTTGCTGCTACAGATACATATAAAATGATTTGTAAATCTAAAAATGCTATACAAATTCTAGCTATGATAATTTTTAACCCTAAAATTACCCTCTCCTATGACCATTTCCTGTACTTTCACCTCTTTCGATTGCCTTTCCTCAATTATTTCCACAACTTTGTACTGTAAGATTATGGTGGTTGTTTCCCAGACTGCAGCAGTCTGTGACCGTCAATCTTTTGCATCCCCAGCGTGCTTCGGTTTGCCACTAAAGCCCCACCTGGTTTGACCTAGTCTCTTTTGTCTTAGAGTTTTTACAGTGTCTCTGTTTAAAAAGTTCAGTCTTGATACACCAGCCAGCTTGGTGTAACTGAGGCAAGTCAAAAGCTCAGGGCTTATTAGTACCAGCCTTCTCCCCCCAGACAAACAAACAATAAAGGCAAGAAGAGAACACCAACCCCCATGGACTATTTTTCCGGCAGTCCAGGAGTAACGCCCTAGGTTTTGCTGTTGGCAGCCTGGGCGTTTCAAGTCTGAGCCCACAGCCACTCTGACTAGCTGAGTAGGGGTGAGCGCATCATTAAAAAATGATGTCGATCTTTTGTATAATTCTATTTATAAACCTGGACTTCTGTTTTCTCACCCTGCCCCAGGATCTCTGGTGGAACTCCTGTCTTTGAACTTTGAACTATGATTACTCCTCCTTTAAATGTTGGTTTCCTCCTGCTAGCTTTGAATCACACCCCAATTTATTTCCCTAGGATTGTTGATTCTTCCATATCCTGGCTCATTAGCATAACTGGCTAATCGCCACAGCTCACCCTTTCCCAAAAGGGACATGCAGCAGCTGCCATAGTGTGAGGGCAGCATCAACATTTCCTGAGTTCCAGAAAGTTCCCCTTCTATTCCCTTCAATCCACCCCTCCCCCAAATACTTCCTCCACCTATGCTATGGTGACTTCAGATCTTTAAGATTTACTTCACCCCTTTAATCTGAATTCCTTCTAAAATGTAAATGTCCCAGTGGAGAGATGACAATTTAGGTTGACATCCATCTTACACTTTAGTGTTAATGTATTTATAATCTTTTTTCTAAAAATGGGTTTGAAAAGGGAAATATTAAGAAAGTACTGAATTTGAATTCAATGAGGTGTGAAGGAGAAATCAGAGAGAGAGAGAGAGAGAGAGAGAGAGAGAGAAGAAAAACTGCAGGTGTGGAATCAGCTAAAAAAAGTCAAGCATTGACTGAGCATCTACTATATGGCAGGCACTGTGATAGGTATTGAGGATACAAATTTAAAAAAAAATACAATGGATCTTATAATTGGTGAATTTGTGTTCTCTTGGAGGGGATTCAACATGTTCAATGAAAGTGAAGACCACTGGGGAAGGAAATAGCAAACCACTGCACTATCTTTGCAAGAAAACCCCATGGATAGCATAGTCCATGGGGTCACCAAGATTCAGACAGGACTGCACAACAATGCCCATAAATACAGAATAAATTGAGGTACATTGATAACTTGAAAGGTCTCTTACATTAGGAAACATCATTTGACTGAGTTTTGAAGAGAACTGAGTGCTCTAAGAGGTAAAGGAGATAAGGAAAATATTCCAGGCATGGGGAATGATTTTTTTTTTACTTTAATTTACTTTTTACTGTGTAAAAGCTGTCAGCTGGAGATTGAATGTTATAATGAGAAAGAAACTAGTAGACCAGGTGGACTAGAATGGGGGAGGGAAGAAGTAATGAAATTAGTCTGAAAAGATAAATGGGAGCTATGTTGTGAAGGGCTTTAGACATCAAACAGAAGAGTTTGCATTTCATCCTCGAAGTAATAGGAAAGTGCTGAAGCTTCTTGATCAGTTTAAATTCAAATGACAGATACTTTGATATTGAATGACTTAATACAAAAATATGTGAAGATGGTGAAAAATATCTAAGAAAATTAGATCATGAATAAGGAATGAAGGCAGAGCCACATAGACTACACAGAAGCTTCATGCTTTTATGTCACGAATGCCTTAACAAAAGAATTAGAAGGTGGTATCGAATGTGGTGAGTATCGAATAGCATCACAAAAAAATGAAATGGATTGCATTGTAATAGACAGGAAATGATTCATCACTGATGGAAGTCATTTCTGAATCAGCTGTCTATGAGCATCAACTTATGATTGAAATTAAAACAAAGACAGGAGGAAGAATAAAAATGAGAAAAAGAAATGGAATTCAATTAAAACTCCAACTAACCTTATTTTTTAAAAGCCACTGATGACCAAAAATGGAATGCAGACAGATGAAAGAACTTAGACATCAATTACAATAATTTCATATCAAAGTCTGATTTTTGTAAATCAAATGCCAGAAATGAGAAAAACAAAGACTTCGCTCCTGAACCTCCATAGAACTTTGTCTTGCCACAGAACCCTCTTCATCCTGGAGGCTCACACTACTCCAAGACTACTTCTTACGCCATATTCTCAGTCCATCCGTCGTCCCCCTCTAATTCGCAGGTTTCTCCAAATACCTTCATTTTAAGGAGGTCCAAGCCAACCTAGTCTACATTCCTCTCCAGATTGGGCTCCAGACTCTCCACGGCTTTCGGCTCCTCCATCCAGTTTTCAGCTCCCTTCTTTCTATTTGTTATCTTCCACCATTAGAATGTAAGTTGCTTGGGGGCAGGGACCATCTCGTGGTCTCCAAACCAGGAACACCTCTGCCCAAACTTGCATCCACAGACCTCAGTTTAAAAAATGCTCGCACTAAACTATCTGGGTTAAGTTTAGCCAATGTATTTTTGATCTTAAGTGAATTTTCTTAGATTTGCTTTCTGAGCAAAATCCCAGAATATTTTACTAATTTCTAAAGATTGGCTTTTATATGTGTTCAACTAGGAAGAAAAAACTAAAAGCTTTTCAAAAGACTTTATAGACATTTAATAAGTATAAAGCATGAATTTTCAATAACTGTCATTTATTATGTGGCATTACTATTCACTTCAGACACAACTGTACCCTACTCAAAATTAACTTAGAAAGTAGAACTTACTTTAGGAGGCAGTACCTCTTGGGCTGTAATTTTATTTGTTCTTAGTCTGGATTCAAGTAAAATTGTTTAAACAATTAAGTCAGTAGTCTACCTTTCAAAGGAAAATGCCCAAAGCTACTCACAGAAACAGCTCCTTTTACATTTGACAATGAAAAAGGTAGTCAGCCACAAGGTTAAGCCAGAGCCAGAACAAACCCAGCTCTCCAGAGCAGGTTAAATTTTCAGTGTGAGTATTCACTTGGAAATTAGCAAATGCTACAATTCTAGCCTCGAAGGTTCGTTTTGTTGATTATCTAGCCTTTAAAAAAAAAAACAAACAAACAAGGGGAAAGCGTTAATGCAAATTACAAAAATGTAAATAATGTAAATTAAAAATGTGGGCTGCTCCCAAACCCCTTCCCCCCTCCCCCCAAGCTGTTAAACTTTTACTAGTACATCCTCACAAATGGATATAGACTTCGAGAAGGCTAAGAGAGGATCACCTTACAAAGATAATGGCAGGGTACTCTTGACTTAGTTTCTTCATTGTGATAAGTCCTCTCTAAGCAGGAAAGTTGCCCATGTGTTAGATCAAGAACTGGCTATGAGATCCCTTGAATATGTGAAGTTCTGATACAAGAATCAGCTAATCCAAAAAATATTTATGACATTTACAAGAAATTAAATAGAGCTGAGGGATTTTTGTCCCACTATACCTATGATAAGTCAGTGTGTGATTTTTTTAGGCCTAAGACTAACAGAACAGTTTTGATATTATAACCATGTGCTTACTCCTCTTTTCACAGAAAATTCCTCTGACAGGAGAACTATAAACATTTTCTGACAAATCTTACTGTTACAATTATTGAAAATCCTACTACTTATATTTTTTTTTCTGAAATTCATATATTATTTGAGAAACTCTGCTATCCATTCTGGACAACTGAGACCCATTAGAACACCTTAGTTCAATCAGGTGATCTCAGTGACTGTCCTGAACCAGAGATACTTATGGGGGTGGTAGAAAAATACTAGATAATGGTGAAAAAGGTGGTGATAAACAGCAAGAAAGTGAGTACGTGTGTACAAGGAACAGGAATTAGGCCATTGTGTCCTCTAGATCATAAAGTAGGGGAAAATAAGATATAAGAAGACTGGAAACCCAGAAAGGGGCTGGATTATGGAGGGCTTTTAATACTTCACAGAAGATTTGATATCTGATCTGATAATCTATTACACTGAGGTATAACAGAGACCTGTGGAACAAGCTACTGAACCCCTGCCAGCAAGCCCATTGTCCTATATTCTGTCAAATGGATTGAGGCCTTCCCACGTAGCTACTGCTTTGGTGGTCCCAAAGAAACTTTTAAGTCATGTTTTCTCCTGTTTAGGGACTCCTACTTCATGTGACAGGACCCATTTTTTACAGGTCATGTGCTCCCAGTTGCAGTGATCCCTGGGTTCTTTGCCTTCCTCCCACCATCGGATGACCATTCAGATGCAGTGAGCCAACAGTTCTTACTATCCTAGAGACATGAGATTCTCTCTGTCTTGCACAAAAGGGGTAGAACAAAGGAAGGGGAACAAAGATAATTACTGTATCTTGGAAAAGTGAAAAAAATTGAATAAGGAACCACTGTGGCAAGTACACTCTGACAAAAGCACTCAAGGATACTCATGAGGCAAAATGCTTAGAATGTAAACCTAGAAATCACAGAAGGCTATAAGAGCCTTGAATTTTTTCCCCGGACTTCTCCCACTTAATGAACATCCCTAGCATAAACTTATAAAAGGGTGCAACTGTGCATGAGTATAATGAGACCAGAACTCACAGCAATCTGGCCCTGTTTCCCTTGTTTAACAAGTACAACTGAGCTCATCTGGTTATTTGACAGCAAGGTGTACTTTTATGAAGGTCCATGTAAACTCTCTCTCTCCTTCTCAAGGAAATGATTTAATTCATCCAACCTTCTTATAAAGGAATCTTCAAGGAAACAAGAGGAAATAAAAATCCTACCAATCAAGATTCTCTTTCAAAAACAGAGACAACAAAATGTACTAGAAAAAAAATGGTAGTCAACATTTGTTGTCAAATAATATGAAGATGGGCAGTTCAAGATGGTCTCCCTTTAAGTACAATATGTTGCCTACAAGTTATTGACACAACCTCTGAACTCTACTCTATGAGGATGCTTTAGTTAATCAGAAAAACGGACAGTTACAGGAAATAAATGGAGGGGGTAAATAAGACCTAGGGAATTTAGGTAAAGTTGTAGCCTAGAGAGATCCCAACATGGACCACAAAGCTTCTTTAAGACACTGAAAACTACTGAGAGGTGCTTAACTTCTTGCTGCTGAATTATAGCAGCTCCAAAAACCATCCTGGGAACAGTCTTCACCAGGTAGTTTCAGGGAACCTCATCAGTTCATGTATTTTCTAGTCATGTTCCAAAAGGATCAGGAAAGACTGCTCCATGACTGCACCAGGCAAGGAAGGTGATAGTTCCAAGTCTACCTCTTTGGGTGAACCCTCACAGTTGCTATCCTAGGCTCAGTGGAGTTTAATCATCTGGCCCAGAACCAGGGGAATGAAATTTAATTAGAGAGTGAAAACTAGTCCTCAGGTACTACCAAGCTATCTTTCACCCCTCATACACATCTAGGATTCCTTTAGAGACATCCCACTTCTATACATCAAACAATATTAAAATTTATCGGCACAGTAACCTTCCACCTGTCTCTACTACTCCCTGGCTCCAGAGGACACCTGGGAAAAATAAAATCAAATACTAAAAAAGGGTGGGTTGGAAGAAAGGGAAAAACCATTTATTAAGCACCTACTATGTGCCAGGTACTGGGTGCTAAGTGCTTTACAAATATTAACTCAGAGAGAGTTTGTAGTTTCTGATTAAAAAAACAACACCACTATCTCAAGACAAGTTCTCTAAGGAAAACCTGGTAGCTCTCTCTCCCTTCTAGTTCAATTTCTCCGTCCCTTTAGGAGGAATTAAACTGTCAGAAGGCAGCTTCTTTGAGAATCTTAAATAGGAGTTCAATTTGACCCAGTGAGATCTGGTGAAATTCAGTCAGATCAGTACAGTGGTGTGGGAGGGAGAAGAAGTGGCAAGGGCCACAGAGCAGGTCCCAGTGGCCCAGCGTATAATAACAATGAGACAGGTAGAGTAGTCTATTCCAAATCCATAAAAAAGAACTTGGCGATATACAGCTCTGTCTCCACCACAGAGCTCAAAAGGATGTTGAACCAAAAAAGAGCTTGGAATCCAAGATGACTGGTCACTCAGGAAGAACATCATTTGCTCACTGGCTCAGTGCTGTTGGGTCACTTCTAGGTGAAAGCTCCCAGCACCACTGGGACAGTCATCTAATAGCCTCAAAGTCCCATCTGAACTTCAGCATTTAGGCCAGGAATTTCTTTGCTTTCTGCCTCAGTACAGTGGTTCGACCTGTGGCCCAGGGCAACTAGGGTGTTGTAATAGACAAAATGACCAGCCTGAAGTCAGGAAGACTAGAGTTTAAATCTGACCTCAGAAGCTTATTAGCTGTGTGACCTTGGGCAAGGTACTTAACCCCAATTTGCCTCAGCTCTTCATCTACAAAAAAGTGGAAAAGGAAATGGCAAACTCCTCCAGGATCTCTCTCAGCCAGGAAAACCTCAGGGTTCATGGAATCACAAAGAGTTGGACACAACTTAACCACAATCGAAGTGGTAAAAGAAAACCTGCAAGGTGCTGGTTAAGAAGTTGTCCTGACAATTCCAAAGAACTCAACGATGGAAAAGTGCTATTCACCTCCAGAGAGAGAGAGAGAACTGATAAACTCGGAGTATAAATCAAAGCACACTTTTTTTTTGCAACATAATATGGAAATCTTTTGCAAGAAATTATTTGTCTTCTCAAAAGGTGGGGGAGGGGCTGGAAGGAGGGAGAGAATTTGGAATTCGAAATGTTAAAAAAAATTAATGTTAAAAATAAATAATAAAAAAAAATTAAGTCCTGAGAGACACATGTTGCCAAAGAAATCACCTGGAATTTCATTGAACTGATGGCAGAGAATGGAAATTAGGTTTTAGAATCGGTTTTTAGTGATTTCTCGGCCCGAGTCAGGGTAAGTCATCCTGTAGTGATGATGACCCTTTCCTGGGGTCCGGTCCCGGCTTTGTTCTTTACCCAAGGCAGGCTGGCCGGGCCCTCCTGGTAGCTCCTGCACAAGGTACCTCTCGGGCACCGCGGGATGCACCTCGAGGAAGGTGATCTGTCCTTTCTCGCTCTCAGGCTCCTCGCTGAGGCATCTGCTCGGGGAGTCCCACTTCTACCCGTCCTGGGGCGCTGCAGCTCCTACAGGTGAGCTCTGGCTGCCTCCTGATGCTCCTCCGGCTGTGGGATCGGATCAGGTCCAGCTCCTGGAGGGTCTTGTGACCCAGAGCCCGGCGCGCCGCACGTTCACCAAGAGAAAAACCCGGGAGGGGCCAGTGCTGTTGGCCTCGCGGAGCACCAAGCAGAGGCCGGGAGACGCCTCCTGGACCCCGCGGGCCCACCTTGCAGTAGCTGCAGGCGATGCCCTCGGGCACATGCAGCGCCCAAGAAGAGCTGCCCCGCGGAGCAGCTCCTGCAACACTGTCCTGGCCTTTCTGGTCCGGCCAAAGGACCCGGGACTGAGGCCGAGACCCCCAAGGCATCCCGCCCCACACAAGGAAGCGCAATGCTCGGTAGAATCCTAAAGCTACTTTCCCTCTCCGTCTAGTTTGTTCCAATAAAAACACTAATGACAACATGCTAATGAAAATTTCCAAATCCCCTGGCCCATTAAGTTCACAGGGTCCTAAGTGGGGAGGGGGCGGGGAGTGACGGAGAAATGAACTGAAGAGCAATCATTTCCTTCCCTCCTCTCCCCAAGTATTCCCCTTCCAGGAACTGGCTAGGATTTCTCTCTCCTTCCCACTGCAAGATACTCAAATCAGCTGGAAAGCAAACTAGCTTGTTTTTAGTTTGAAGAATGCCACGACCACACGCTCTCTCTAATTCCAACAGACCCCAGCCGGCCTGCATCTAGTTAAACTTTGGACTGACTGAGGCAGTAGAGACGTCTAAGCTTCGTTCACCCCAAATTCTATCTTGCTGCCTAACTGAGATCAATTCTCTCCTGATAAAGGTATCAGCTCATAGCATCTTGTTAGTTACTTCGCTGGAGTGAAATGATTGATTTATTCAGTCAAAGCCACCTTCACATAATTGAAGTCAATCGTAGTGACAATGAAGGGTAAAACCGAAAGGAGAACAAACTGAGGGAGAATGGGAAAGATCTGTAAACCATTTTTTTTTAAATAAAGGATTCTTTTCATCATCAGAAGGGTGGAGCCGTCACAACTGGCCTGAATATGCTTAAAGAAAAGGTATAACTGGAACTAAGAACAAAAATTGAAAAGATAGCTGGATTAGATGAAATATAACTAGAAGAGAAGAACCATGCAGATGACAATTGTGAGGACTTTGAGGGAGCAATTTACAAGGTAGCCAAATGAAGGGAAGATAACAAAGGCTTGGGTAAAAAGCTTCTTTTTTTAAAAACCAAAACAAGATGAAGAAGTGAACATTAGCAACTACCAACCTATATGTTTACTTTCCCAAATAGATAACATTTTATGAGAATTATCTACAAATGCACTGAGAACATAACTTGATGAGGTAATTAGTAGAGACCAGGAAAGCTTTTGCAAGGGATGGTCTACAATATGCCACATCTTCAACATCAGAAAATTGACTGAAAAAAATGGGGGCAGCTAGGTGGCACATAGGCCCTGGAGTCAGGAGGACCTGAGTTCAAATCCTGCCTCAGACACTTAATACTTGGCTGTGTGACCGTGTGACCTTCGGCGAGTCACAACCCCAATTGCCCCTCCAAAAAGCAAGAAAAGAAAATTGACTGAAAGATGTAGAGAATACCTACTGTATTTATTGTTTGTCTGTCAAAAAGTATTTGATTAAACTACTCAACTTTCTTTCCTAAATGCTCATTCTCTTCTTTTCCTTCCCCCTTCCAACAATATATTTATTCTCATAAATAAATATATGAAATTATGTAAGATTCCTTGAAGACATAACAACAGAAACGACCCTGTATGACAACCTTCCAAACATTAATATTGGGCAAGAAAAAAACAAGAAATATGGAGAAGGGAATAAGCATTTCTATGATACCTAGAATATGCCAGGCACTGTGCTACATGTTCTGGCAAATATCTCATTTGACTCTCACAATAATCGTGCAAGGTAGGTGCTATTATCCCCATTTTACAATTGAGGAAACTGAGGCTGAGATAACTCAAGTGACTTGCCCAGAATCAGTGTTTGAGACTGGATTTGAACTCTGGTCTCCTGACTCCAGGGCCAGCCCTCTAACTCTCAAACAAAGCCCATTCTCTATAGCTGTTCAGTTCCTTCATATGCTCCTGTTTATGAATGACATTGCCCTGGTTGTTTCAAGTTCCCAGAACTTTTCAGAACCTCCAAGATGAGATTTACAGGAAATCAGCCTAAGCAGTCCACATATGAAAAGCCAAGTGAATAAAGAATGCCTATTCACTATTCGGTAAGCTTGGTTCAGTTCAAGAGCACATACATACAGATGGACAGTGAGCTGGGCTTAGAGTTGAACAAAAGGAGAAAATCAGTCTGCATTACAGGTGGGAAATTCTGGAACACTATCACTGATTTTAAGCTGTTCTTTGCCACATAGAACCGAAGACACAATCTTCTCTCATCTATGACACAGAGCTGTAGATCACGGAATTGCACACTGTCAGAAGAATCAGAATTGTACTGATAACACAATGCATTACAAAATTTTAATATAAAGAATAATGCAATCTTCATCATTGGAAGGAGTATCCACAACAACAACACAGATCCATCCAAGAAGTTCATTAAATTCTGTTCCAAGTTTTCTCAATAGGATAACAAAGCTTCTCTGTAGTTCTCTTATGATGAACAATTCTCTGATTTAAGAACCTTGGTAACTGTAAAATAGGCATCACATTAGGCATTTTTGGAATGCTTAAGTTCAACAATAGACAGCACTGTGCTCTCATACCATATTGGTCCATACCATGACGAAGTTTTGGTGAGATGTCTCGAGTAGTGGTATTTTGTTTTTAATCACAAACACATCAAGGACAGGGATAGCTAGGTATCAAAGTGGATAGAGTGCTGGGTCTGGAGGCAGGAAGATTTATCTGCCTGTGTTCAAATCTGGCCTCAGATGCTTACTAGCTATCTGACCCTGGGCAAGTCACTTAACCCGGTGTGCCTCAGTTTCCTCATCTGTAAAATGAGCTGAAGAAGGAAATGGAGACCTACTCCAGTATCTTTGTCAAGAAAACCTCAAATATGGTCACCAAAAGTCAGACACAGCTGAAAAAATGACTAAAGAATAAGGAAACATTAATGACAGACTTTGGATAAGAAAATGTTCAAAATCACTTTTTAAAAGTTTGTTTTGCATATATCCCCTTTCCACTCATAGTCCCCTTCGACCACACACACACAGTCTCCACCCTAATCACTCTCACAATAGCCTTGAAACTGGTGTTGATTCCTCAGTATGATCTATCCTCCAACTCAACTGCCAAAATGATTTTCCTGAAGTGTATGTGGTGACCATGTCACCACACCTCACCTGCATTCAATAAACTCCAATGACTCCCAATTACTTCTAAGGTCCTCAGCTTGTCATTTAAAGCCCTTCTTCCTATTCTTCTTATACTTTCCTGCCTTCCATACGCCACAATTCAGCTACATTGTCTGAATTGCAGACCTTCAGAGAGGACAATCTTATCTTCTATCCTGTGTCTTTGCTCTGACTATCCTCTATACCTGGAATTCTTTACCTCCTCACCTAAACCTCTTAAGTTTCCCTGGCTTCCTTAGAGATTCAACTCAGATCCCACCCTCAAATCTGTAGGCCTTTCCCAGTCTTCCCCCAGCTGCTAGTGCCTTCCCCTCAGAGATTACCTTCTGTCTGCTCTATATTTAACTTGTAGGAAATAACCTAGTTATTTCCAGCTTGTTTTCCCCATAAGAATGAGTTTTTTAAAGTCAAGGACTAATTCTGCCCATCTTTATATCCCAGCACTTAGCCCAATGCCTAGCGTGTAGTAATAAGCCTTTACTCAATAAATGCTTTTTAGCTGACTAACTGGTTAAGGAGCTTTTTTTTTTTGGTAAATTTTTCAATTTTAAACTTAAATACAAAATGAGAAAAGAAAAAAAAACACACTGGCATATACAAGAGCAGACCTTAAGAGATGATTCAATATAAAACAATAATTTCCATTTCTAGAAAATTTACATAATAAATACTACAGACTACTTTCAAAGCTGTCCAGCTTTTCTTTGCTTCCTTGGTGGTTTTCTTTTGTTCTCTATTGTGTACCTTTTTTTTTTAATAATATTTTTTTTCCCATTACGTGTCAAGAAAACTTTTGGCATTCATTTTTACAATATTTCAAGTTCCAAACTTTTCTCCCTTTCTCTCCTCCCCTCTCTGAAAATGGTGGGCAGTTTAATATAGTTTATATGTGTGCTATCATGTAAAAATATTTCTATATTAGCCACAGCTGTGAAAGAAGGAACAGATCAAAAGGGGGAAAAAAAAACAGGAGAAAGTGAAAAAAAATATGCTTTGATCTGCATTGGATGTGGATAGCATTTTTCTTTGTGAGTCCTCTATACTTGTCTTGGATCACTATGTTGCTGAGAAGAGCTAAGTCATTTATCGTTGATCACACAATGGTGATGATACTATGTACAGTGTTTTCCTGGTTCTGTTCATTTCAGTTTGCATTAGTTCTTACAACTCTTTACAGGTTTTTCTGAAATCTGCTTGTTCATCATTTTTCATTGCACAATAGTATTCCATTACATTCATATACCACATTTATTTAACCATTCCCTAATGGATGGGCATCCCCTCAATTTCTAATATTTTGCTACCACAAAAATGCTGCTATAAATATTTTTGCACATGTAAGTCCTTTTCCCTTTTTTATGATTTCTTTGGGATACAGAACTAGTAGTGGTATTGCTGGATCAATGGGTATACATAGTTTGGTTGCCCTTTGGGTCTAGTTCCAAACTGCTCTCCAGAATGGCTGGATCACTTCATAACTCCACTAACAGTGCATTAGGGTCCCAATTTTCCCATATCCTCTCCCACATTTATCATTTTCCATTTTTGTCATATTAGTCAATCTTATTGGTGTAAGGTGGTACCTCAGAGTTGTTTTAATTTGTATTTCTCTAATCAGAAGTGATAGAGCACTTCTTCACATGCCTATAGCTAGTTTTGATTTCTTCCTCTGGCAAACTGCCTGTTCATATTCTTTGACCATATGTCAATTGGGGAATTGTTGTACACTTTTTACTACAGTTTTTTCCCCTCCCTCCCTGTCCCCACTACCCTAAAGAAGGCTACAATTAAGCTCAGATAAGACAGGTACATATAGATATCTATAAACATGCACACATATGTAAGACTATACTATGGTTATTTCCTCCTATCTTCTGTTTCTCTGAGGGGGGAGGGCATACTTCCTTCATAAGTCCAAATCTTTCCATGTTTTTCTAAATCAACCAGCTGATCATTTCCTATACTACAGTAATATTCCAATCCAATCATATTCTATCTGAGAGATTGTCTATGAAAGTTTTCCCCCCAATTTTCTACATTCCTTCTATTTTTGGCCACATAGGCTTTATTTATACAAGAAAATTTCTAATTTAAAATAATTGAAATTATCCTTTTTACACTTCAACAATGTTCTCACCTTATAATGCGGTTTAAGGTCTGATACCACTAAATCTACTTTTACATTTTTTTCCTCTGGTTTCTTTGAAGTTTCTGAACTTTTATTCTTCCAAAGGAACTTTGTAATTATTTTTTCTAACCCAGTAAAATTATTTTTTAGTAATTTAATTGGGATGACATTAAATAAATATATTAGGTAAAATTGACATTTAAAAATTATATTGGCTTTATCTACTCGTGAACAATAAATACTACTTCCAGTTATTTAGATCTCAGTTTATTTGTTTAAAAAGTATTATATTGGGGCAGCCAGGTGGCTCAGTGAATAAGAGCACCAGCTCCAGTGTGGGGATGACCTGGAGATCGAATCCCAGGCTCAGACACTCAGCACCACACCCAGAAACACCTGGACGTGTAACCTTGAGCAAGTTACTTAACCCCGATTGCTTAAAAAAAAAAAGTTTTTTATGTTTATGTTCATATAGTACCTGCATCTGTTTTGACAGGTATACCGTCTAGGTATTTTAAATGGTCTAAAGCAATATTGAATAATATTGCTGACACAAAATGTCATTTCTCTATTTTTCATTAAATATATTTTAACTTTAACTTTGTCTGAGATCAATGACTACTATCCCTGCTTTTTTTGCATAATAAATTCTACTCCTGCCCTTTATTTTATCTTTGAGTGTATCTCACGTTTTTGTTACCTGAAGTAACATATTGTTGTTGATTTCAAATTTTTTAATCTGCTGTCCATTTCTGTTTTGTGGGTATATTTGTTCTATTCAAATTCTAAGCTAAAATTACTTGTACATTTTCTTCCTTCCTGTTTTCCTCACTACCCTTGGTTTAAGGGGCTCTTATCCCAGCAGCTAGCACACTTTTACTTAGACAACTCCACATTCCAAATTAGCTCTAAAACTCCAAGATCTTATTATTCTTGTTTGTGGCTTGCCTTTTCCCTTCCAAGCACACTCCACCCACTTCTCCAATGAACATGTTCCCAGAAAGCCATAGCACTATTGGAATATGTCTATTATAATAATAAGAATAGCCAGCATTTATACTAACCCCTACTGTGAGGTTTTCTCATTTGATCCTCACAACAACCCTAGGATATAGGTGCTATTATTATTATTCTCATTTTACAGACAAAGAAACTGAAGCAAACAGAGGTTAAATGACTTGCCCAGAGTCACATAGCTAGTAAGTGCCTAAGACCAGATTTGAACTCATGTCTTCCTGACTCTAAGTCAAAGGCTCTATCCACTGTGCCACCCAGCTTTTTTTTTTTTTTTATCATTTTGGTAATATAAAGGTTAATATATTCCTGATAAGCATAAACTGAACACTAGCCTGGTTAGGAAAAGATCTAATCAATGCTTTGTAGAATTTTTCTTTTTCCTTGAGAATACCTGGTGCAGGTCAGATTCAAAGGATTAACTGTCTTCTCTTATATACAGGATGTATTAGTGCAATATTAAGCTTTAATGACTTCAGAAGTATAAATGCTACAGTAGCAAAGAGGTGTTGTTGCTGCCCATGTGGATTATGGATATCCACATGTGTCTGTCTACACACAATCCCAGAGAGTCAAGAATAAACATCTTTTGTGTCTCCTCCCCACGCCTTTCTTTAAGGGAGACTGATTCCTTCCAAGAAGAGAAGCAGGAAGTTGGGGTCAGTCTCTGATCACTCTGCTCTCCTCAGAGACAAAAGGTACCAACCTAGAATTATATCTATCTGCTCCCTTAAATATTATTAGTCTAGGGGATGTATTCTTTAGATTCAAACTATAGATCCTAATCACTATTTCTTTATGTGAAAGAGTATAAGCTCTATATGTAAGTCTTGACCCCTTTCCCACCAAATACCAGCTTCACAATGAACATTCATAGCAAATAGCTAAGAAAACCATTTATCCAAGCTGAGAGAAAAACAGAAATCTGGGCAGCCAGGTAGCACAGCAAGTAAAAGCACCGGCTCCAGTGTGGGGATCACCTGGGGATCAAATCCGGGCTCAGACACTTAGCACCCACCCAGAAACACCTGGCCGTGTAACCTTGAGCAAGTTACTTAACCCCGATTGCTTTAAAAAAAAAAAAAAACAGAAATCAGAGAAAACAGCATATATAATACATGTGTATATATGTATGTATGTGTGTAAAGTGAGAAAGCTCACTATGCACATATACACACATACCAGACCAGTGGTGTCAAACTTAAATAGAAACAGGGGTCACTAATCAGTACATAAGGATCCCTAGAGACCACGTAATACCTTGGTTTTAAAATATAATGTTATCTACTTTTTATTGTGTTTTTTGGTTAAATTTGTATTTATTTAAAAAAATATTTCCCAATTACATTTTAATCTGGTTCGGGCTGCACTTGGTAATATTGTGAGCTGCATGTGGCATATAAGCTACATGTTTGAAACCTCTGTACTAGAAAATACAAACTGAAGGAGCTCTCCTATTGGTGGTGGGAGACAGAGAAAAGAGAGACAGAGATGGGAGGGGTGGGGTGGGGAGAGAGAGAGAGAGACAGAGACAGAGAGAGACAGAGAGAGAAAGACAGAGACAGCAAGAGACACAGAGAGAGAGAGAGAGACAGAGAGTCCCAGTTCTCTCCCAAAGGAAAGTTCCCCCCAAAAAATATCTGGGGAGAGGGATGTGGTAGAGACTACCAACTCCTCTCATGCCAGCTTCTTGCCAGGGTCTTTTTTTCCATCAGTGACCTAAAGGAAAGCTAGCATTGTGCATCTTCTCTCTCAAAGTTGGAAGACAGAAGAAGCCCAGGATCTCTCTCATTTCCAATTCTTGACAAATCCTCCTGTCCCTCACACAGGAAAAGGGCATTGAGTAATCAGTCCCTACTTTTACTACTACTACTACTACTACTACTACCCTACTACCCATACAACTGGCCCTTCAAGCCAATGAAAACTTACTAAAAAAGCAACATTTTAAAGGTTATTTTAAAACTTAAAATATTCATATATTTCTTATTAAAATTCAGTAGAACCATCATCCTTCATTATATGTTACTCTGGTCAATTTTTAAAATTTATAACAAACTTTCATCTGCTGTTTAGTGACTTAAAGGGGTTGCCTTTATAATTCTAGTCTTAAAATCATACAAAAGAATGAGGTTTCGATGTCCACAAAACATTCTTGAGATAACCACACAAGAAAAATATCTAACTGAAACTGATCAAGTGACTGAGGCTAAGCGGGGAACTTCTTTCCTGATCTACTAGTCTGAGAAAGGTTCCTCCAGAAATTTAAAATTTACTAATTATTTAAAATGCACAAAAAAGAAATGAGCATAAATTTATATAAACTTTCAAATGATGTTTTTTTGGTAAGTTTGCTGCATTCATATGTCTAAAGTGATTAAAGCTTAAAATTGCACTAAGAGATGTTTGGGACACAGTACATTTATAAGCACCAGAAGTACATTTAGAAAAATGGGTAAGCCCACTTTCTTTTTAAAAAAATTTTTTTGGAGTGGGGAGGCAAGGCAATTGGAGTTAAGTGACTTGCTCAAGGTCACACAGCTAGTTAGTGTAAAGTGTCTGAGGCTGGATTTAAACTCAGATCCTCCTGTTTCCAGGGCCAGTGCTGTATTTACTTCACCACCTACCCACCTCAAGCCCTTTTTTTTTTTTTCAAATTCCTACCTTGATATGGCCAAAGCTATCTGATAGCAATACATTTACCTATGAGGAATAAGTAAGAGAAAATCTACAAATTATAAGGTCTTGTCTATTTGAAAGTAGAAATAACAGACAAGAGATTTGCTTTTTTTTCAAAATACTCTGATCTATGTTAATGTTGATGAAATTATTTTCAAAGGTCTGTTCCTAACATAAAAATGATTGTTTTCTAAGTGATTTCAAGTGAAAGATTCCTTTCAAGTTACAATTTTTAAATGATTAAAAAAGTATTTAATATGGAAAGAACTTTCTAAGATCTTTTCAACCTTTTTGCAATTTGATAGCCACTCTATTTCTTTTCTGTTTTTAGATTAATCTCTAATTTGTTTTACTTTACCAAATGTTTACTTATCTATTTTTACTCTTCCTTGTCAATTACCTTCTTTCTTTTCCTTCCTCTTAAGTCTCTTGAATACTTTAATATGCTTATTTCCTGCGAAATAAGAAGCTATGAATATGTATAGCTTGTGATTTACTATTCATAAAATTAATTTTTATTTTTCTGAACAAATTGAAAGATCTGCTTCACTTGTTTAGATTTTCCTGAACAAATTCTAAAATACTGTCTTGTATTGACTTAATTGCCTAAAGACTTGATTATATTACAGAAACACTGTCCCAATGTTATTTGGTTGATGTATTTAATGCTATGCTGTCAATTTGACATTATTTTATCATTCAAATTAATTGAAAAGAATAACTTGGAAGAAACTTTTATCATGCTTTTTACATATTTTAGATTTATATGATAAAATATCAAAATCATAGGAAATGATAAAGTTCAATATCAATATAAACAGAATGTCAAATAGCCAACCATTTATATTTCTATACAAATTAACCACATTCTAAATTTGGTCATTGCACTGACCATTGTGGTATAAGAACACATTGCTACTTATTGTTATTTTATCATTCAATACTTCATTTTCTTTATTGAAGTAATTTTAAATTTTTATTTGGAGAATTTATGGGGCTATTTTTTAATCAAGTTATAACGCCTCCTTCAAATACAAGACAAATGTCAAAAATATAATCTTCAACAAATTCCTAAAATAAACTACACCTTAGTCATATTGTTTTTCAGTCATGTCTGGGATTTTCTCGGCAAAAATACTCTGAGGGCAGATTTGAGTTCAGGAAGATGAGTCTTCTGATTCCAGACTCAGTTCTCTATCCACTGTACAACCTAGCAGCCCCATCTTAGCTGTATCAATGAAATATATATTCATTCCAACATTTATTGAACTCCTACTATGTATAAGGTACAAGCCTTATACATGGCATTGAAGGCAACTAAATGGTGCAATGGATAGAGTCCAAGGTCAGAAGTCAGGAAAACCTGAGTTTGGATCTGGCCTCCCAGACACTTACTAGCTGTCTGACCCTGGGCAAGTCACTTAACCGTATTTGCCTCAGTTCCATCATCTGTAAAAGAACTGGAGAAGGAAATGGTAAACCACTCCGGTATCTTTTCCAAGAAGACCCAAATGCGGTCAGGAAGAGTCAGACATGACTGAAAACAACTGAACAACTACAACAAAAGCATTTTAAGGACTACTCTGGGCCCTTTCTAGCCTCTAGAACTAGACAGTCAACTGCAGCTCTTCTCTCCTGTGAATTAATATTTACTACTGGAGCTAAATTTACTTTTATGCATACTTATACTTAAATACCTAACAATTTTAATCAGTGAAGATGCTGATTAAACACATAGACGTCTCTTGGCTGTCTAAAGAGATTAATGGGGGTGGGGAGACAGATTATGAGTTTAGTCTGCCCCCTAGTGGTGACTCAGATAGGTAGGGAATGAACATGTCTTACGATTCTCCACCTTTACTGGGCCTGCAATAGCCACCCTTCACCCTTCCTCTACTTTCCAGGTACAAAGTCACCCCTGAAACATCAAGTCTCCTACAGATCACATTCCAAAGAACATCAATCCACAAGTATTTATTGAGCACCCATGTGCTAGGCACTGTGCATCTGAAAATTCCCTCTTACAAAAGAATTTACTGAATCTAAAGACCTAACAGAATCATTAAATCTCACAATGTATTTTATTAATTTGAGGAAGACTAGTAAACTATTGGATCCATAGTTCTTTTAAGTCCTTTGAAAAACACAGCCAGAAAAAAAAATTTCACTGGAGAGGATGAAAAATTATTCCAAAGGGAGGTAAGGGAGGCGAGGGAGGGAAGAGGAACATAGCATCTTTCAACCAAACTTGAAATTGGCCAAGTATTCACTAAATGCTCTTGATATGCACATCTTGGGCCCAACTCCTCCAGACCTGGAATTTCATCCAAGCAGGACTGTGCCTGTATACCTGCTCTTGAATCAAAACTAACCAATCTACTCCCCCAGAGGTTGGACAGGTAAAGTGCTCTACCTGGGCCCATTCAAAATGTTGCAGAGACACAGGGTGGAAGTTTTAGAGCTCACAAATAAAACTTAATGCTTGTCAGCATACCTAGTCCTTGGAGTGATACTAAGTGAATCCCAGTAAGTGCAAAGCACTGTGTTAGATACAGAGATGGAAAAGGAATGTACCCTCCCTGTCCTTATAGTTTTGTTGGAGGGACAAGACAGACTTGTTTAAGACATCCCTAGGAACTTAATAAATGCTTGTTGACTGAGTAACTGAAATAACAATGTAAGGCAATACATTGTCTATGATTAATTGGAAAAATTAGTAGTCCAGCTTAGCACTAGTGAGGTAAGGGAAGGAGGACATCAAAGTGAGCTGAAGTGGTCTGAGAATAGTTTTGGAGGATGTAGAACTTGAGCTGAACTGTGAAGAATGAAGGAAAGATAGAAGGGAAAGTGTATTCTAGCAGCATGGATCAGAATACGCAAAGGCTTATAGCTGGAAATGAAATCTAACATGTTTGTGAAACAGTGTAGAAAATAGTCTCTCTAGGGCAGAGGAATTAATTTCAATCTGGTAAACAATTATTATGTAGTTGCTATGTTCAAGGCACTATACCATACTGGGGATACCAAGATAAAAACCTCCATATGGTCCCTACTCTCAAGGCCTTTACATTCAACTGACAGAAATAAAAGTATACTAATATATAATGAAGCATAAGGCAATTTAAGGAAGGAGAGAAAACTAACTAAGAGATCAGAAAAGGCTTCTGGGCTTCACAAAGAGAAGCAAAGGATTCTAAGAAGCAAAGATGAAGGAGGGAATACATTCCAGGCATTCCTGTGTGGAGGATCAGAGACAGACACAGAATGATGAGTCCTGAAAAGAGCTAGTAGGCCAATTTGGTTGGAACGTCAAATGCAATGACTGAAAGAGAAAAATATAAAATAAGTCTGGGAAAGTAGAATGGCACCAGATTATAGGAAGCTATAAATGCCAGCCTAAGGAGTTTTTATTTT
Organism: Petaurus breviceps papuanus; assembly: GCF_028583685.1. Taxonomy (NCBI): domain Eukaryota; kingdom Metazoa; phylum Chordata; class Mammalia; order Diprotodontia; family Petauridae; genus Petaurus; species Petaurus breviceps. Next base: position 6,239,213 of record NW_027186546.1, on the reverse strand, counting down.
ATCTTAAAATTAGTAGGGAGCCACTGAAGAATTCTGAGCAAGTAAATGACATGACCAGACCTGTGACTTAGGAAAATTATTTTGAAAGTTGTTTGGAAAATGAATTGCAGAAGAAAGTCTGGAAACATAAAGACCAATTAGAATAGTTATAATAAATAAAATTATGATGATAAATTAAAACATTACATTATATATCATATATAATAAACTATTATCTAAAATTAAATTATAATAAAACCAATAATAATAATAGTCCAAGAGAAAAGGTCTTGAATTAGAGCAATGGCTATGTGATTGGAGAAAAGAGAGAATTTGAGAGATGTTGTGGAGGTAGAATCATTAAGACATGACAACTGACTTAGATATGGGGATAAGAGAGAAGAAAGAGTCAAATGATTCCAGGCTTGAGTGAGCAGAAGGATCACTGTGCTCTGAACAGAAAGAGAGGATTTAGAGAAGTTTGTAGAAGAGGTAAAGAAAATGAGTTCCATTTTGGACACGTTGGGGTTTGAGATACTGATGGGAGATTTAGGTAGATATGTCCAATAGGCAGCTACTGCCAATAACCAACTGGAGTTTATGAGAAAAATTAGGGCTACACATATACATATATGTGTATATATACATACACATCATATAAACATGTAGAGAGACAGGCAGACTTGGGAGTCATCTATACAGAAATGACAACTGAATCCATGGGAGCTGACGAATTCATTAAAGAACACGGTTATAGGGAGAGAAAGCACAAGAGCCTAGGGAGACAATCATTCTTAGAGGAGGGGAGATGGATGTGACCAGACAAACAAAACTGAAGGGGAGTCAGATAGATAAGAAAAAGAACCAAGAGAGAGTAGCACCACACAAGGGAAGGAATGAAGAGTATCCGGAGAGGGTGCGTAGCTGACACTGTAAAATACTGTCCTCATGAAGGATGGAGACTGAAGAAAAAAATCAGATTTAGCAAAAGAGATCTTTTGTAATCTTAGAAAAAAGTTTGACTCACATGATGTAGGCCTGCAAACTGAGGAATGAGAAGTGGAGACAATGAACTTGGAATATTGTTTCTAGCAGTTTGGCAGTGAAATGGAGGAAAGATACTAGATAACTTAAGATGGCAGGGTGAAGGATTTATAGGGATGCCTGAAATGTAGGCAAGGAGGCAAAGAATTCAAGAATGGACCACACTGTATAATTGAACAGGTTATATGGTCAAGATTGTGAATGGGAAAAAATGAGGCCAGAGCAGGAATGACAGACTGGGAGAACAGAGAGAATAGAAGAAAAACTGAAAATTAAAGTGCAAATGAAGAAAAGAGTTGGGAGTGAGGCAAAGTAAAAGTGGAAGGACAAGAAACTGATAAAAGAATAGAATTTTAGAGTTCAGAATCTGAGAGAAGGAAGTTGTGGGCAATGGTTTGATCTAAAGTATAGTCATTTGTTACTCTGGGTGGTTGGGGGTGGAGAGGGGAAAAGTTAAGAAATATTATAAGAGCTAAGCAGGGTGATGAAGTGTACATCAGAATGTTCAAAGGGCCACCAATTTGTCTAATTTTTCCCATTTCTAAGTTCTGCAGGAAGAGCAGAAGAGAGAAAGGCTTCTAATTAGGCTTCTCCTAATTAGGAGAAGTTTGGGAGAAACTATGAAAAAAAAATGGAGAACAATTTCTAGGTATAGTTTCTACTTCCAGCTTCTATGAAAGAAGGCTGAAGAAGTAAATTTGTAAGTTTAAAAAAAATAATAAAACAAATAAGAGATTAATTTGAAAGGGAAAAAAAGGTGTGACTGTCAAGTTACTAAAAGACTGAAAAGGTCTTACAAGATGCTTAGAATATATAAACACCTACAAGTTGTCCAAAAACCAAGTCTGAGAATCTAAATCAATACTGCAAGCAGGGGTAATTCCGTTGTAATTTGCATTGACTGTATAATGATAGTACTTCAGTCAAAGTCAAGTGACTTTCCTGTTTCAAGTGTAGGCTGGTCTAATCCATTACAGGTTGGAGAGGACAATGAAATGTTCCTAAATAAGGATACCTTTATCCCTCAATGGGGAAATAAAGAATCTGAAGTGACATAGAGGAAACAATCCTTGTCAGAAGGTTAGAGAGGGGAAGAATGTCATTCAGGAAGAAAAGGAAAGGCATAACTGTACATTTCTAACAATAAAATTTGAGGATCTTCCTGAAGAGGAAGATGGATGTTCTGAGGAATAAGTCACAGCTCATCCTCCAATTAATAACACTACTGAGCCATAGAAACTATCAGGTAAGAGGTCAGAAGAAGAAAAGACCAACCGTGGGTGTTAACTTCTTCATTCAGAGGCGCCAATGCTGCTATCTGCCAACCTAATAACAACAGAGATGTTGTCTTTCCAGGGCATGTATTCCAGACATGAGAACCTCCCAAGACTTATGAAAACATGACTACAACCTACTTCTGGTGGTTAGTGGAGTCACAAATGACTGCCAAAAGAAACCTTTAAAAATGATATAAAAAAATTGTCTTGGACAAAAACTTGAAGGACATAGGGTCCCAGACTCTGCTTTTCTCATTGCTGCCCTCTAAAAGCAAGGAATGATCACTTCTTTGGTGTTATCAGTAGGGACTGCTTTTCTGGCATGGGCTGGACTAGATGGCCACTGAGGTAGAACTCTTCCAGTTCTAAAAATGTTTTTTATGTATAATGAAGACCCAAAGGATAAGGATTGAGCTGAAGAAAACAACTTCCAAGTCATATACTAAGTTAAGAAAGCAGGAAGACTGACTTGAAGGCCAGTAGATAGTAGTATAGTATACTGATTTTGAGATTCTTAGTTCAGATGCCTCCAGGCGATGTAAAGTAACTAGGTGGATGCGGATTGTGATTTGATGAAACAGATCCCATATTTTTTTTGTATTGATTTAATGTCTAATAGGCCTAATCTTTGTTGAAGATTTTTATTGCAGAGCCAAGATATATCAGGTCTTTTTCAAAGTATCTTTTTTTTTTTTAATATCCTAAACAAGAAGGTGATTTGTCATAGTGGAAAAAGCTATGGAAAACAACAGGCAGAACCAAAAGAATAAATCAACTGGACTATACTTAATCTCAGCTCTACCACATAGTGTGTGCAAGTCACTTGGCCTCAATTTACTTATAAAATTAGCCCCTTCCACCTCTAAAATTCTATGATTTTATAAGTCCTACATTTTGACCTTCATCTTTAGTGGAAGATGTTGTGGGATAAGCTCCTTAATTAATGACAATTATTGGTAAGAAGGGTTCCTTTTCCCATTTAGGCAATTCTATGTATAAGGCATTTCAGGAAAAAGTTTGTATAGTTAAGAGGATAACTGATAGAAAGCTTTAGTGAGAGGATTATATTTATTGTAGACAGAAGCTGAAGTTGTCGAATAGCTTGAAAAATATTTATAAGGCCAATAGCACTTTCCAGCCTGAAATGAGAAAACAGTGGCATTGATTTGAGTAAATTTCCTCCACCATCATACCCATGAATAGATAAAATTTGTTGACACAACCCCGCAGGACAGTGTGGTTTTCAAAACAATTAACTTTCCATATAGCCATGGGAGCTACTTTTCCATTGAGTTTTCAGTTTAATTTCTCTACTGAGAGTAAGAGTAAGAACAAAACACTAGTTTACTATGGATAAATCAATGAAATTCCTTGCTATTTTTCAGGGAACAAAAGAAAATGTACCATTTGTGTGGTATTTAGCAAGTCACTTAATGTGCAGCAGCAATTACCTCATTTATAAAATGAGGGGGTTGGACTAAAAGGCTTCTAAGTTCCCTTCCAGTACTAAATCTACAAACTTATCAAACGTAAGCTTTGTTTATGAAACATTTGAGGTAAATGCAGTTATTACAAATCCACACTGTTGGTTTTCTTATCTTTAGGAATTTTCCTGTGCATTCTCCTTTTGAATATATTCTATAAATTACAGGGATAATAAGATCAAGTGAAAAACTTTGACAATACTAAGTGAAGCAATCAGTCTGTGCCAGACTTTGATTCCAGAGCATGCATGGTTTTTCATGTATTTTACTGATGCTTTTTTAAACCTCCTCCCCACCTATCATTAAAACTCTCATATAACAAAGAAAAACAGTTAAGCCAAAGTGACATAACTACAGTGACTGATCAGATCATAGAACTTAGAATTGGAAGAAACCTATGAGATCATTCAGTTCAACATTTACAGATGAGAAACCAAAGGACACAGTGCCTATCACCTAGCAAGTTTTAATGTTTTATGTATCAAGCTACCTACCTACCTACCAACCAATCTATCTATCCATGCAGGATAAGTTACTCACCCAAATTTGAAGAGCAAATTAGAGGCAGCATTGGGCCTAGAACCCAGTCTGCTTCTCAGTTCCATGCTCCCTCCAGGCTGCCCCAACTGCCCACTTCCTGTTCACCACAAAAATCATTATCATCTCAAAACCAACCTAATAATAGTTCCTCCTCCTGAATCCCTTGCTCATATCGATTTTCCCCAAGAAGCTAGAAACTTTAAAACATATTTAACAATTCCCTCTTTAATAAATTCTGCCACATCACAACCAATCTCAGATTCTTCCTTAAGAAGCTCACAACTCATCTCTTTCCATTCCCACAGACACTATCTGATTTTAGGGCCTTGCCTTAATACCTGTATTACTGGCAAGGGACCCCTTATTGGAGGAAGGCAAATTAAAACAACTCTGAAGTCTCACTTTAAAAAAAGAATTTTGGTTTCAAAATTTAGCAGAAACTATGGAACAAATTTAATGTAACAAACATTTAAGTACCTATTATGTGAAGAATACCATATTGGTGCCCTGGAAGATACAAAAGTCAGGTAGTAGGAGCAACTAGGTGGCACAGTGAATAGAACACTGGCCCTGGAGTCAGGAGGACCTGAGTTCAAATTCGGCCTCAGACACTTAACACTTACTAACCGTGTGATCTTGGGCAAGTCACTTAACCCCAATTGTCCAGCCTTCCCCCTTCCAAAAAGGAAAAAAAAAAAAGGTAGTACATGGTTTTCCTGTCTTATCTAAATGAAATAATATTTATAAAGCTCTCTGCACAGTGCCTGACACGCTGTAGGCATTTAATAAATACTTACTCCTTTCCCTGCCCCTTCCTCACCCTAAGAGAATTTAATCTAGTAGAAACAATTAAACGAGACAGCAAATTGTTTCAACACAGGACTTTATAGCTGACTCTAGTTAACTATATTAATAAGACCCTGAAAGCAAGATTATCCTCAATAAGCAAAAGGAAATTTAACTTTATACAGATAACAATGGCAACAATGACAACAAAATAGTTTAAAGCTGATTCAATTCACAAACTTACCACAACTCAGCATTTTATAGGGCTTATTCTATATCAAAAGTGACATGGACAGATTGTTCAGAATTACTAAAGAGACAAGTCATCTCACAGTGCTTTATGTTTTTTGCAAATGTTGGTACAATTCACATCTAAATTTGATGCAGAACTTAGGTTGTATTAAAACAGTTCAATTTTTCAGCCACATGCTATATGGACACGGGTGCTAGGAATCTAGGAGAGACTGGCTGTGAGTACCATTTCTTGTCTTCAACTGTGATTGAGCAATGTCTGCAAGTGCACTCTGTATTTTTTCTAAAAGCATATCTCCTCTGTAAACAACATCTTCAAGACATGTAGCAGCCTCATGGTTTTCTTCTTCCAGCTTACATAAGCTTGCAGCCTTAGGGGGAAGAAAAGCAAATGAATGCTTTTAGAATGAAAAGGGGAGAAAAAACCATTGGTGATTAATGAAGGTTAAAAGTGATGAACTCAGCAATAAACTGATATGCTTTTAAATCTGGATGGCTTTCCACATGCTGAAGTTCACAGACTTGTGGGAAAAGCAAAAATTAGTCAATATTTTATACACTGAGCAAACTCTGCTATGTAGCTTTTCAAAAACTAGGAACCTTTGAAAACAAATATGGGCTATCTATAGGTAACTCCCCTGCTCATAATTTTTAATACCATATTCATATTTCTACCCTACTCAAACCTTTAATTAGGAGAAAATAACCCACATTTACATAATGCTTTAAGGTTTTCAACGTATTTTCCTCACAACAAACCTATGAAATAGATACTGGTAATATTATTCTCATTTTAAGGATGAGGATATTAAAGGTAAGAAAGGGCAAGTGACTTGCTATGGTTAGGGATCCAGAAGATGTTATAGTATTTGAGATAGTATGCAAACCCAGATCTCCTACCTGCTGAGAAAGTTAACAAAAATGAAGGTTATCTTAGAAAGGGTTGTCAGACCCAGCATACTGAGGTTTGCCCTCAAGTGCAGAATCCAGGTCTATTCTCATATGCTAGGTGTTAAATATTACCACAAAAGACAATAATCTGTCTTATTTAGAAATTTTCTAAGGAACCTTACCTGCAAAGCAGCTGTAGATTCTTCACTAGGTAACGAATCTATCAAAACATCTATGTCCTTTGCTGTTCGTGCAATTAATGCTGCAAAGAGCTGGGCATATTCTATAGAAACAATTTAACTTGATTAGGAAATTACAGAATACTTGAAGCTCTCAGAAATCAAACATATTTTAAAATAATTAACCTGAATACCTAAATCATTGACTTTTTATAAAAGGTTCCCAATACTTAAAATTTTATTTTAATGTCCAAATCTTACTGAGCTTATATTAACTAAAATTTATATTTATCCCTATTAACTGCTATTAATTAACCTGGAAATTAAAGGCAAATCTAACACAAGTAGTGTCCAAAATAAGTTACCACTTACAGATCCAATTAACACTAAAATCTTCTGATACCACATATATATAAATAATGAAAAATCACAACCATGTGGCAGCCAGGTGGCGCAGTGAGTAAGAGTACCAGCCCCAGAATTGGGAGACCTGGGATCAGTTCCGGCCTCAGATACTTGGCACCCACACACACACAAAAATAACTGGCTGTGTAACCTTGAGCAAGTTACTTAACCCTGATGGCTCTAAAAAAAAAAAAATCACAATCTTCAAGGAAGCAAAGTAAGTCACACAAAGAAAAGGCAATGAAGAGCCAAATACTATGGTAGATGTAAATAGAATGGATCATATTACCAAAATAAACTGCATGCAAAATTCAGGGCAAAAGAGATAAAAAAAAAAATCTGTCTGACCAGAAAAGGATGGGCCAGTATCTCTCAAAAATGAGAAATAATAAATGGATCATCCAAATGCCAACCAGGTACCCAAATAATATGACAAGAGCTAGATGCAGCCTCTACAGAGGATCTAAATAAAAACATGGAGAAGTCACATAGGACAAAGTATAGAGGGACTATAATTTTCAGCACTGGAGCACTTCAGCACAATTATATTTCCCATGAAGTTTAATTAATAGGATTTCTTCACATGTTCAGCTACTCTAGTAAGTAAACTCAACTTTTATCATATCCAGAACTAGGTCATTTCAAAAATCTCTCAGGTTTGAAGAAAACACACAAGAGAAAACACTCCTTCAATTGCAAAGGGTGGGGGGGCCACTAATGTGAAATACTACGTACAATATGAGATATGGTCAGTGTTAGTTAGTTTTACTCCCTAATTTTCCCTCTTCTTTTTAATCTTTGTTATGACAGAGGGCTTCCAGGATAAAGATATCTTGGAAACAATGTGATACAAAAAAAAGATATTCAATAAAAACTTTAAATTTTTAAAAATAAAACAAATACAAATAGTTTATGGATTGTAACACCAGATTTTACCAAATTTAAAAGTCCTTCCCTCTACTAGTCCTGGTCCTTTTTCCCAGTCCCCACTCAGAAAAGTAGAGGTGTGATTCACTCAAGACTAAGCATTAAAGTATGACCTGATACCAGGTTTCTGATACACTATATGAATCAGAACAAGTATACTTCCCTCATCTAGATGAAATGGGAATAACAATAATCTACCTCACAAGATTAATTTATAGCTAGTTACCTCACAGTTAACAGGCTGTACCCTTCCCCAGAGATACTATTACTAAAATGCATGCTCAGACTGGACTGAGTATACAGGGAAGCACAAATCCATTACCATTACTGGGAACCATTAACCATCTACCTGACAATGGATCAGCAATGTTGTAACTATATAAAAGGACAGTTTATTTCACAAGATTGATGTATTATAACAACCCACTACAAATAAACCTAAATAGCTTAAAACATTTTAAGTGTATAAAAAGAAAATATATTTTCATCTTCTGAGCAAATGTATATAGTAAAGCAGTTTAACTTAAATTAAAACATATAAAGAACTTACCTTCTGTAGGATTTGCTGGTTGATCTTTGTTGATTGCTGTCTGAATATTGTTGAAAGAAGCAGGAGGACCACATTGCTGCAACACTCCAATGGCATTACAAAACTGATCTGCAAGCTAGAAACAGATTATGAAAAGATTAGGGACTCAGGGTTGTTATTTTTGCAAAGTTTAGGGATATTGGAAGCAATATTTTTTTTTTGGAGGGGGGGAAGGCAAAGCAATTGGGGTTAAGTGACTTGCCCAAGGTCACACAGCTAGTAAGTGTCAAGTTTCTGAGGTTGTAATTGTACTCAGGTCCTCCTGACTCCAGGGTCAGTGCTCTATTCACCTAGCTCTATTCATACTCCCCTCCCCCCCACCCCTTTTTTAAGCAACTTTTTTTAGTGATAGTCCCTAGATAAAGAACCAAAATTATTGATAAACTTTTAAAAAGTCATTTTGAATAAAATAAATCAAATGAATTTAAATGGCAATATTTTACCTATGTAAAAATGTTATACAAGTGAAGAATTAGACAAAATAGGAAAGAATGATTTAAAAACACATTTTCCTTTCTTCTGTATGAAAGCACTACAATCATGCCTAGGACAGGCACCAAAGAAATCACCTGAGAATTCACCCAGGCACCAGGTACCCAGGTACAATACGTTGTTCACAGACTATTATTCCTGATACTCTGGGCTCATTTAGAAGAGCATCAGGGTGACATAATTGCTCAACTGCTCTCTGCTATCTCTAGGCTGATGACTCCTAACTTTCTTTCAGCGCTTATCTCTCAACCTAGCCTCCATTTCCAACTGCCTACTAGATGTTTCAAAGGAGGTATTTCATCCTTTAGACTCAGCATATGTTCAAATCATCTTCCCACATGAAACTGACTCCCCTTTCTGATATTCCTGTCCATCTATGGTACCATTAATATCATTCTTCAGTTAGCTCTAAACCTAAGAGTCATATCATAGAATTCAAGAGTTGGAAGGGACTTGACCTCAGAGGTCATCTAGACCAACCTCCACTATATTAGCAAATGGTCATTTGGTTTCCACTTAAAGCCTTCAGTAATGAGAACCTCACTATCTGCTAAGGCACCTCATCTCAGTTCTAGTCTCTTCACGATCCTGGTCATCCTCAAATTTTTAATATTCTTCTGAAAAAGTAGAAGTGAATACAAATTTCCAAATGTGGTGCAACCAGAATATAATACAACTTGTTTTTGTTGAGTAATTTCAGTCATTCCCAACTCTTCATAATCCCATTTTGTGGTTTTCTTGGAAAAGATACTGGAGTGGTTTGCCATTTCCTTCTCCAGCTCATTTTACATATGAGGAAACTGAGGCAAACAGGGTTAAGTGACTTGCCCAGGGTCACACAGCTAATAAGTATCTGTGTCCACATTTGAACTCAGGAAGATGAGTCTTCCTGACTCCAGCCCAGGCACTCTATCCACTGCACTACCTAGCTGCCCACAACACAACTATCACCTCTTTTTCTAGATGCTATGATTGTACTTATTAACTGTAAAACCTTAGGGAAATCACTTATTCTCTATGGTGAGATAGTTGGACCAGATGACCTCTATCCCCTTTAGCTCTAAATAGATTATTCTATTTTAATTAAGTCTAAGCTCATTTTAGAGTTTTTGGTTGCCCTGTCACTGTTGATTCATACTTGGACTTTTAACAGCCTCTACTGTCTGGATCTATCTCTATGATCTTATGATTCTCCTTTTATTGTTAACAAGTAATATTAATTTCTTCCTTTAAAATATCTCATTACCTGTCCCTTATTTTCTATTCCTATTACCTAATCATCTGTTCACTTGTGCATTACTGCAATAGATTCCTAATGTCTCTAGTCTCACATTCCTTTAATCTGTTCTATATAAAACTGTGGCATTTAATTTTTTAAAAACACCACTTTTATCATGTTACCACTCTGCTCAAAACCTTTCAGTAGTTTCCTATCGTCTTCAGGATAAAATTCAAATACATTAGATGAGCTTTCAAAGTTCTCAATAATATCTCCCCTACCCACTATTTCCATTTTATCTTCTGATTCATTTAGGCTCCATGAACCCTTTCTACATTTCTTGAGCAAGCTAATCTTTACTTTCTTGAATCCACAGGACTTGAGTTGCATTCACATTGGATTTTAATCAATATGCTGTTTTGGTATTGTTATTTTTAAAAATGCATATATATTTTGTCCTAACTAAACTCTAGGTTCTTTGAGGGAAAGAACTGTATCTTGCAGAACTTAGTGAGGCTGTGCATACAGTATACACTCATTATCTGTCAAATAAACGAACTTCCACTTTCACCTCTATTTCCATAAGTTCCCTTCTGAAGACAATGGCTAAGATGAATCAATATTCCCTATATTTTTTGTACATAAGATAAATGCGATCAATTTTGCAGTACCATCTCCAATTTAATTCTGGCTGAACAATCACACTGCAATGATCAGGAACTTAAGGTTCTTCATCCTGCTGCCACACTGGTCAGCAAGCCCAATTCACTAGGGCAGTCAAGTGGCTGGGTGACGAGCACTAGACTTGGACTCAGGGACACTGTGCCAGGCACTGTGCTGAGATATTTTTCACAAATATTATCTCATTTCAACCTCACAACTCTGTGAGGTGGGTGTTGTTATTTCCATTTTACAACTGAAAACAGTGAGGCAAACAGAGCAAACTGGGCAGATGTCACAGTTAGAGAGCCCCTATGGGTTTCCCAGGCCCAGTCTCTACCCATCATCACTAGCTGCCTCTAACAATAATAACCACATCAATAGCTTCTGTGAAAAGCAACTAAGAAAACACACCTTCGGCTTCTTCACATGTAAGGGTTATACCGACACATCGGGTGCTCTGGGGCCAACAGAGATGAGACAACACGTAAGGCACACTGACAGCTTTAAATGAAGTCACCTGCTTCTTACAGTCAAAAAGACCCGAGTTCACAATAGGTTTCCCATACTTACAAGTTGTCCATGCCCCGAGGCAGGTCACTTAACCTGTCTGCCTCAGTTTCCTTAACTGTAAAATAGAGACCATACTAGCGCTTATTGCCCAGGGCTGTTGTGGGGATTAAATTAAAAACAGCAGCCCTCTACACAGTGCCTGGCACAGAGAAGTCTCTTATTAAATGCTTATTATTAGCACGGTTCCACGTTCATATAAGGTGCTTTAAAAATATTTATTGATTGGCATCTGCAGAGGGCTTAGCACAGTGCCAGGCATAGAAGAGGTGCTTAATATTTATCGATTAACATCTGTAAAGTGCATAGCTCATGCTAGGCGCTTAATGTTTATTTTTATCTGATAGGCGCTTCACAGTGGGTGGAAAACAGTTGGCGCTTAATAGATGTTGGTTACTGATTCACTTCTGTAACGCGATCAGCACGGTTCCTGCCCCTTATGGGGTCGTTCCTCTATTGGGGGTCAGCTACTGTGGCTGTGGACTGATACTCGGGGCACTCTCCTCCCGAGAGGGTCAAGCCGGCGCCCATCTTGGGAGGAGGAGCAGCCGCCGCCACAGCACAGGCGCGTGCCGAGGGCCAGCAGCGCGCGCTTCCCTCCTCCGGGCCGTGGACCGCCGGGCGACGCGCAGGACTCTCCTCTGGGCCCCCTCCCCTCCCCACGGTGTAACCCGGGCCGCTCCCGAGTCAGACCGGCCGCACTGGGAGAGGGGGAAGGGGAGGGGAGTCGAGCCCGAGGCGATGACGTCTCCCGTAGGTCTCTCGTACAAGCCCACGCCGCGGCCCCTCCCCCCTGCCCCGCAGCCTGGGTCAGTCCGCCTGTGGCTCCCGGGCCGGCGGCGGTATCGCCAGCTCTCTCACCTCGTCACCTCAGCCCAGCCAAAGAAAACGCCAAAACCCCGACGCCCCATTCCCCGCCCAGGAATAAAAGAGGCGGCGACCCCAACGCCATCGCCTCCTCACCGAGTTGACGGCATCCTGAAGCTGAGTAAGACGATCCGCCATGTTGCCAGCGTAGTCGCTTAAGCCGCAGCCCTTCCTATAGCCCGCTCCCACCTGATTGGACGGCGCGGGCAACCAATCACGAGACTGCTCTTCAGAAAGGGGGCGGGTCTATTGCCCAGCAGGGTGCTCGAAAGGGAGTTAGTTTGTTGTTGTTTAGTCTTTTCGGTCGTTCCCTACTCTTCCGGACCTCGTTTGGGGTTTTCTTGACTAAGTCGCAGGCGAGGTTTCCATTTCCTTCTCCATCTCATTTTGCAGTTGAGAAAACGGAGCAAATTGGGTTAAGTGACCTTGTCGGGATTACACAGCTAGTGTCTAAGGTCATTTTTGAATTGAAGAAGAGGAGTCTTCCCCGACTCCGGGGCATGCTCTCTGTCACCGCCACCCAGCAAGTTCAACTGTGTAGCCTTCTTCTCTGTTTTAGAATGTAAGGGCAGGCACTGCCTTTGCACCGTGCTCAGCACTTAGCGCTTGCATTATCTAGCATTATTTGGGACATAACGGTCCTAGGTGTAGAGTGGGAAAGGGACCTTGGCTTATCCACTTAGCCCCCACCTCCCAACCAGGTTAGACTAGTTCACACATGTGGTTAACCGTCAAGTCAACGCTGACCCCTAGCTCTTCCAGTTTGAAATGGGGCTGTGCTGACCCTTCCTGCTGCACGTGACCACTTTTCCATTGCAAACGGTGCCCGGGCATGGGGGAGCTGCGACAATGTCCTCAGTGTTTTAGTATGTCTGCTGGGGGTCTGTTATCTGTTGAATAGTTTTAAATGCATAGATATACATGTCTTCAGAATTTAGTAATTGAAAATGAGTGGGTCAGCTGTTTATTTGTAAAGGTGAAGAGTTCATTAAGACTGAGCTTAATATCTTACACCTTTTTTTTTTTTTGCTGTTTTTTATCCTGGGGATTAATAAATGCTTGTTGCTTGACCGATTATGCATGTGGAATGCTGTAAACTGTACCTGGTACATAGTAGTAATAATAAAAACAACAAACAACATTTATATAGGCTTACTATGTGCTAGGCCTTTCAGGCCTTGTTTTGCAAAAAACAAGGACAAAACATAGGGTCCCTGCCCCTAAGAAGCTCCCAAGCCAATGTGGAGAGGGAAACAGCACGAAAAATAATCATATAAATATAAAAAACAAAAACATGAAATGAATACATTGTTTTGCAGGTTTTTTTCTCTTTTTCTTTATTTCAAGGAATGGCTCCCTTTGGAGGGTAAAGGTTTTTAGACAAAAATGTTAAATACTCAATGACAAACACAAGAAATGAACAACCTAAATATACCAGTCTCAGAAGGAGACGTCAGAAAAACATTTAATGAGGACCAGATTCACAAATGAATTCTTCCAACCTTTCAAAGAACAAGCAATCTCTATGTTACATAGGCTTTTTACAAATATAAATAGTAAGCTACACAATTCCTTCTATGAGGCAAATATAGTTTTGATGCGTCAACCTGGGAAATAGTAGGCTAATACTGTCTGGGCCTTAATTAACACCAGTGTGAAAATATTAAGTAAAATATTGCAAATAGAATACAGCAATTTACCAAAATAATTAGGAAAACAGTCATAAAGAACCATAAGATTATTCCTCTCTCCAAAAATAGGAGTAGTGGTCTTTTTACAGAATCAAAGAAGCTGAGAACTGGAAGGAATCTCAGCAACCATCAATCCAATCCTTAAAGAAAAGGAACCTCCAGTATAAGATAGTGGACAGCTCACATCTGCCTGAAGATCTCACAGGAGAGGGAACCCTCTTGAAGTAACCCATTCAAATTTTGGACAATTCTGGTTGTTAGGAAGCTTTTCTTGCCATCAAGTTTAAATTTGCAATATCTCCCCTTTACTCCTGCTTTTGACTTCTAGGGCCAAATAGAACTAGTCTTTTCCCTGCTCCACAAATAGCTGAACACAGCTATTGGGTTACCCCTGAGTACTCTCTTCTTCAGACTAACCATGCCCACTTCCATATGACATGCATCCAGGGCCTTTAATCATTCTGGTTGTCCTCCTTGGACCACTATCCACAACATCTCTCAAAAATATACTTCTCTCCACTCAGCTACCAACCTGGTTCAAATTCTCACCTGAAATATTGCAATATTCTCAGTTCTCCCCACACAGTGGCCAGAGTGATTTCCTTAAAGCACAGGTCTGACCATGTCACCTTTCTACTTAATAAACACCAGTTGTTCCCTATTGCTTCTAGCATCAAATATAAACTGCATTTAGAATTTCAAGCTCTTCACAACATGGCCCTGTGTCTTACTTTTCCAGCCTTCTTACTACTGCCCTCCACACACACATACTATATAGTCCAACCATAATGGCTTTTATCCTATAGTCTTTCTTGATGTTCTTCATGAGTAACACTCCCATCTCCCATCTCTATGCCTTTTCAGTGGCTGTCCCCCCATACCTGGAATGCTCTTCCTATTTAGCTCCAACTCTTGGAATCCTGGTTCCTTTCAAAATGTAGCCGGCTCACCACTTTCTTGTATAAGGTCTTTTCTAGTTCCCCGAAGGGCTAATGCCTTCTCCAAGGTTATTCGGTATCTGTTTTTATATACTCATGTGTTCATGATGTAGATACAAAGGTGCGCTAAAGGTTGAGTTGCCCTTTCCCTGGTTTATCCTCTAAAGGCACCCTAAAATACAGAGGTGCCCCAAGGGTTGAGTTGTTCATTCCCTGGCATCCTAAAGTCTCCCCTTATTTTGAAATACCACAAAACTTCCCCTTATCCTGGACCATAAACTTCCTTGTCTTCCTTATCTTGTGTCATTCATCATCCTCATCCTGTGCCTTTATCTTGCAAGACTTATCTTGTCTCTAAATCTCCAACCCCCTTTAGAAACTTTAAAATTACACTATCATCCTACAGGCTGTATAGTTTTTGGTCCTATATAAGTCTGGTCCTAGTCCTATATCAATGCCTTTTGTTTAGCTCCTTGCTAAGTCTCAGGCTCTAGTGCTTTTGCGTTAATAAAGCACCCCATTGGCTAAAGAGAAGATCTAATTGAATTCTTTCAAAACCTGAACCAGCTCTCCCAACTGAATGGAATAAAAGTGAAAACTTCTCAGGTAACATTCCAAAAATCTGAACAGAATTGTAATAAAGCACCAAAGACTTAGCAACCTGGGCTAGGAGCCTGGGACCCTTGCCTTACTTCCCTGGTCATAAGTTGAAGTTTTAGCTAAGCTTAGCTAATGTATAGGAGGGGAAAGCACAGACCCTGCAAATTTAACCACAGACCCTGCAAATTTAACCACAGGCCCGAATGCCCCAGACTTGTTTCCACTGACCACCATCTGACCTGTACAAATATAAAACTGGAAATCCTGTTGCAGAACTTCAGGCAGGTCACCATATCCTAAAATCCCCATGATTCATAAAATATTGTCTGCTTTCATATCTATATTGATATTATTAAAACATTTATCTTCTGCTTTCAAATCTAAGTTGATACTGATGACATATTTTGTCTGTTTTCATGTCCACTACACATGTACCTTCTGCTTTTTGATATTACTGACATTTCACTTGCAATGCCAGCAGATTTTTTCGGTTAAGATTGTGTGCCTCAGTTCCTAATTAATGGGAACAGGACAGGACAAGGGTGGGGGGAGAAGGGGTTTGCCTTTTGAGTATATGATGAAGCTTTGCATTTTGTCTCTCCTACTAGATTGCCTCTAGTAAGGAGACTGCCCTTATTGCAAGAAGAAATGATTAAATAAATCCTTCCTGTCTCTACTTGGAGATATCTCTGCTTATTTTTATTTGGGCAAGGCTCATCTTGTCCCACACACAACTCTGACCCTCAATGTTCAGGTTGACTGCCCAGTTAGAATGCAAGCTCCTTGAGGGTAGAGGTTTTTGTATTTGTAACCCTAATTCCTAGTACATAATAGATGCTTATTAAATATTTGTTGATTGGTTGATACAAGCCCTAGAAAACAACAGGCCTCTCTATTGTCTTTTTCAGGTCTATAAACAGGTACCTTGATCTTGTGCTGGGAATTGCCAGCTACTAATAGTATTCATTAACTCTTTCTTTTTTTTTTTTTGTTTTTTTTTGTTTTTTGGAAGGGGCGAGGCAGGGCAATTGGGGTTAAGTGACTTGCCCAAGGTCATGAGGCCAGTAAGTGTTAAGTGTCAGAGGACAGATTTTAACTCAGATCTTCCTGACTGCAGGGCCAGTGCTCTATTCACTGCCCCACCTAGCTGCCCCTCCTTTCCTCTTTTTGTTGTAATGGGAGGGAAAGACACCTACTCCAAAAAGTCAGAGAAACCTAGAATCTAACCCCAGTCCTATGATTTACTATCTGACCTTGGATAACACTTAAGCTCCGAGTCTATGCCCTCATTTTAAAATTAGGGATAGTATCTTCTCTGCCTAACTAATATGGCTATAATGAGGATGAAATGATTGTGTATTTGAAAAACCTTTGTAAATATAAAGCCTTAGATGAGAAGTTGCTAACATTTTTTGTCTGTTTCATGGACCCCTTTGGCAGTCTGGTGAAACCTAGGGATTCTTCTCAGGATAACATTTGTAGACACATAAAATATATAGGATTACAAAGGAAACCAATTATATTGAAATTCAGTAAACAACATAAAAAACAACAAAAACCAACAACAATGGACCACAGCTTAAGAATCCCAACACTGCACAAGTATTATTATGGCCTTATTACTTCATTTAACTTTCCTATTATGGTTACCTAGACATCCTTTCTAGCTCCCTCAGTGGCCCTTACTGCTTTCCCTATTGTATTCCTTGTTGCTACCCTGTTTTACCCAGAGATTATGAGATGGGGGGAGGGGAAGGGAAGGAAATTGTTTGCACCTGTACATGAATTTATTTTATGCTTCCATCAGTTGGGCCTATGATTCACCAATTTCTTTTTTTTTAATTTTATTTTAAATTAATTAATTAATTTACTTCTAATTTACAACATTCAGTTCCACAGTCTGTGGAATTACAAATTTTCTCCCTCTCCTTCAAATATACTATGCCTGCTACTTTTTTTTTGGAGGGGGGAAGGCAGGGCAGTTGGAGTTAAGTGACTTGCCCAAGGTCACACAACTAGTAAGTGTTAAGTGTCTGAGGTAGGATTTGAACTCATGTCCTCCTGACTCCAGGGCAGTGCTCTATTCACTGCAACACCTAGCTGCCCCACATGCCTGCTACTTTAGACTGCTTTGCCCTTTTTTTGATTGCTGTTTTCATCCTTTCAAAGTCCTAATCTGGGTTATCCCCACCATCTAACATCTCCCCTGCTCCTTTACATGCTGTTACAAATGGTAGAGGAAGTCACATACCTGTCTCCTGATTGCTCCCCACAGTAGCTATTTCAAACCTTCTCTTCTCTCCTAAAGCCCTCAATGATATCCATGTCCACCTGGTGCTGTCAAAGCAACACAGCAATTATGTGATTTTACCAAAGGGTGAGATCCTCCAGAGGGTGATTCTTGTTATGCCAAGCTCAGGGCACAACTCACTTGCTGTGCCTTAGCTCTAGAAAACAGAGTGTCTACTAATCTAGTAATAATACACACATGTATGTATACACAGCTATATATATTATTATTATTGGGTCGTTTCAGTCATGTCTGACTCTTTGTGATGCCATTTGGGGTTTTCTTGATAAAGATACTTGAGCATTTTGCCTTTTCCTTCTCCAGTTCATTTTACAGATGAGGAAACTGAGGCATACAGGGCTAAGTGACTTGCCCAGTGTCACACAGCTAGTTAAGTATCTGAGGCCAGATTTGAACTCATGAATTCTCCTGTCTCCTGACCCAGCACTTTTGTAAAGTCAAACATGAGCAGCTTTCCAGAGGACTGCTGCTGTGAATAGCTTTCAAGGTTCTGATTTCACAGTATAGAAAACTCTCTATTTATTCAGTAACAAATCAGAACGTAATATTCACAGAAAATCAAAATACAGCATTCACCATGTTACAACTCAACAATCTCATCTGTCATGATTAAACACCCAAGGAGAGTTCTTTTCATCTTGACTGGAGGCAGTCTCTCAACTTCCAAGGTTACTCTTCAATGGTTCCAGCTCCTGCCCAAATCTAACCAACTACCACCTGAGTTCAAAGGCAGATAGCTCCTAGTTTCTTGTCCAGCTCTCCATGCAGTTTCTGTTCCATACTGAAGCTCACAGTGTCTAATCGACCTCAAGTCCTTCACAGTTTCTGTTCCTGGGAAGATAAGGCTTAACAAAGCTACAATAACGTTCATTCACATTGCTGGCACCCTTATCAAAATCACTTTTTACCTGTGAAATCAACATAGACCCAAAACAGACAAAGTACCTACACCACAATCATGCTTCCTCTGGCAGCTTGGCTGGTCCTCAGAAGTCTTCTGGTCCTTGGGAAGTCTTTGGCTGGTTCTCAGAAGCTCTCAGCAGAAGTTTTGGCTGGCTCACAGAAGAAGCTCTGCCACCATAAGCTTGGTTCTCAAAATCAAAATCACTTTCTCCAGCCTGGGCCTCTCCTCCTCAGCCTCCAGGAGGCTTGCTCTAAAAAGTTCTGACTCTCCAGCTGGTGCTTTTCTTTACATGAGGTATTAGCTCCTCCCTGTACCAGCCCCTTCCTGTTATGTCAGCAACAGGGGTTCATACCTTCTGTTTCCTAACGGAGGCTTTATATAATTAACTTGAAACTAAGTGCTAAGTACCTGTTAGCTTGCCAATACAAAAGGATCTTCAAATTCCATTACTATTACAACTCTATCCACACAAACATGAGAGAGAGACAGCCTAGGACAGAACCTTGGAAAATGTCCTCACTTAGAAAATGTGATATGGATTTCGAGCCAGCAAAAGAGACTAAGAATGAGTGGTCAGATGTAGAGATAACTTGAGTGGTTTCTTAAGGAAAGTGTGATTTGTAATTGTGGTCCAGGCAAGATCATCAATGCAATCTGTTTACTGATACCATGAGCAAGGTTTTTATAGAGCATTAAAACAAAGAAGGTAAATTTGGTCACTTAGTTTTCTAATACTGCTTTGTTAAATTTCAAGATGCCAGACAGTGATATCAATTAGGTCTTGAAGATAATCATGGCTTTGATGATTTTCCAAACCACAAGAATAGTATCTTAAAATGTATGGGAGGGCTAACACCTTCTGGCTAGAATCCCAGAACAGGGTACAGCCCTGGATTGAAGGATATGGGGAAGGTTCCGATTTACAGCCGCATCACAGAGAAAACCAGGACTGGATACTTTGGATCGGCCTCTAGAAAGCCTGGAGCTAAAGATCAGCCTGATTCCTGGATCAGATGTTTTGGCTCCCTTCAGTCAGATAGGTAGGAGGAAAACCAGGAAGGAGAAGTATCATTAAAAACCAAGAAAAGAGAGAATATCCAGGAGGAGAGGGTGGTCTATAGTATAAAATATAATAGATGTTGTTAAAAAAAAAAGGTGAGGGCAGACAAAATGTTATCAGATTTGGCAAAAAGGGATCAGCCATAACTTGGGAGAGAATAGTTTCAGTTGAGTAATGAGATCAGATGTCAGACTGCAATGTCTTGCTGCTAAGCACATAGCAGGCACAACAGCAAATGCTTTTGATTATATATAAATTGTATTTAGACTTTGCATAGTTTTCTAAATCTAAGTTGTTAAACTCCTACAATAAAACTCCTGCAATAAGGCCAGAGCTAGATTAAAATGTAATTGGGAAATGTTTGATGAAACAAATAAAAATACAATACAATATAATGTTAATTTGTGGTTTTCTAAGTCAATATGCAGGGGAATATTTCTATTTAAATCGGATTTTATTTAAAATAAATTAGCTCTCTGCCCCCATTCCTTAGATCCCTGCTAGTTCTAACATTTATATTGTAAAATCCAGGCTATGTTTTCAGCATATTTTGCCAGACCACTCTGACCAGTCCACAGCTATCAGCTACATACCTCACTGACACAGCATGGCGTATGTAGAAGAGTATTGCATTGAAGACTGAGAGAAACCCAGGTCTGAACCCAGTGCCAACACATGCTCATTTTGTGTGTTCTTTAGCAAGCCTCAGTTTTCTCTTAGGTAGAATGAAACTAATAATACTTCTTAGGATCGTTGTGAGGACTGAATGAGATTATGTAAAGTACTTTGCAAAATTTTTTTTTTTTTTGCTTTTGGAGGGGGGAAGATAGGGCAATTGGGGTTAAGTGACTTGCCCAAGGTCACATGGCTAGTTTTGTGTTAAGTGTCTGAGGTCACATTTGAACTCAGGTCCTCCTGACTCTAGGGCTGGTGCTCTATTCACTGCACCACCTAGCCGCCCAAGTGCTTTGCAAATCTTAAAAGAATTATGTACCAGGATCATAGATACAGAGCTAGAAACGAAGGAATTCTGAGTCCAGTCCCTCATTTTACACCTGAGGCCAAAGAGGGTTAAGTGATTTGCCATTAACATGCATAGTGAATGTCTAAGATAAGGTTTGAGCCTGGGTGCTACCATGGATAGAGCACAGGGTCTGAAGTCAGGAAGACTCATCTTCCTGAGTTTAAATTTAGCCTCAGACACTTACTAGCTCTGTGACCCTGGGCAAATCAACCCTGTTTGCCTCAGTTAAAATGAGCTGAAAAAGGAAATCGCAAACCACTGTAATGGAAATGCAAATTTAAAGATCTTCCCTGCCCCTAGGCTAAAGTGCACCTGGAGCCTGGGGTTGGAGGCTTGTTTTTCAGTAGATACTTCTTGATTGGCCAGTGAGTCAATAAGGTTGTTACATTCTCTGAGCCAGGAGAAGGCTATATAAGCCCTGATGTGTAGCTTTGTTTTGGGGCTCACTTTGATCTGTTTCTCTGTCTTGATAATTCTGTCTGTGTACTCTGAAGTTTGGGGTGCTGACCTCTTTCCCCTGAACTAGGTAACGATACATATTTGACTGATTAAAGTAAGCTTGTTAACCCATTTTGAGTTGCTTTCCTTTAACAAAGCAGATCTAAGAATCTGTGTTGGCAGACACCCTAGGCTGGGGTGCTTGCTGCTACAACCACTCTAGTATCTTTGCTAAGAAAACCCTAATGGAGTCAACCAAACGTCAAACTCGACTGAAAATGACTCAACAACCTTTAACTCCAGAGTCCTGTGATCTTCCGACTAATCTTCCTGTGAAGAAGACATATTTTTCTCCCTAACAAGTTGTCTCCTCTCTAAGCATCTATTTCCAGTTATCTTTAGTTTTCAGTAGAATCTTATCATTTGGCAGCAGTAGGGACTTGTCCTGAGGCTGTGGGGAAGATTATCATTCCTTCCCAGAGGCTGGAAGCTTTTGGAGTCTAAACAATGAGGGTTCCTTTTGATAGTTCACGATTCACACACTAACATTGCCCTTCCCAGTGAGACACCCAGTCCATTATATCCTCTAGGACCTTTTCCTAAACATTTTGGGTGACTTTAGGTAAACATCCAAGTATGCGGTGATTTAAAATAAAAACATTACTAATCTACCACATCGCTCATGAGACCAGGCCTCTTCCCTGTGTCAACAAAGTGATCATCAGAAGCAAGAAGATTTTTTTCTTTTGAAGTTCTTACTTAAAAATCACCTAATTTCTTTTTGCCTGGAACCAATTTCTTTCAAGCCCCAGGTCTTTGGGATCTTGATAATCACCATTACTGGGGAGCTGGAAATAACCTTTATGGGAACTATTGCCAAAGCAAGGAAATAGACATCTGCTGCAGGAGATAGCTAACAATGAGACAGTTACTTGACATAGTGGGTTGAGCACTGGAATTGTAGTCTGGAGGATGTGAATTCAGATCCTCCCTGAGATACATACCACATGTGAGGAGGGACAAATCACACTTTCTCAGCTTCAATTTCCTTTTCTATAAAAGGCAGAGAATGATAATGTCTACCACCAAGGGTTGTTTTAAGGATCAAATAAATTAATGACATGTGTTTGCTTTGTAAACCTTAAAGTGTATATATATATATATATATACATATATATATTAGCTATTACCATTATAGATAAGAATTAAAGAAAAGAGTCTCTTTGTTGGAGACTCAGGAGATGAACTAGAATTCGAAGGGGGTTTAGAGGCTAGTCCAACCTCTTTCTTTTTATAGATAAGGAAGTTGAGGCCTGGAGGTTATGACTAGCTAGAGGCAAAAAAAGGGTTGGTAGGTTGCCCAAGAAAACTGATAACATTGCAATTTTGCCCAGAAGCCATTATTATGTAAGTAAGCTTCCTGCCCAGGAGTACCATTTTGGCAAAGCCTTTAGCAAGCCCTGTATCCAAAATTTCTGTCAAATTGCATAAAAACAGAGCATAAGTGGAGTTGTTCCTCCGGATTTTAGCAGAAATTAATGTTTTCATAAATAAGATTACCAAAGAGTGTTCCCTTATAGCATATATAAATCAGTGAGTTGGTCCAACCAATCTAGCAATCAACAAGCCTAAGCCTGGTCTAGGTGACATAACCTAGAAGGCCCAGGGAATGGGAATCAGGATAGAACTGAGTTCAAATCCTACCTCAGAACCTTACTGGCAGTGTGACCCTAGGTAAGTAATCACTCTCAGTCTGTTTCTTTACTTGTAAGGAGTGGGGGAGAATTGGATGTGGGTACTCCTAAGGTCTTTCTTTTCCAGTTATAAATCTATGATACTACTGTGCTAGATCCCGGGGTTACAAGTACTGAGAATTTACACACTGGGGGGCCAGGATGAAATAATCCCAATTTTGTGAAGCAGTAACATTTCCCTACCCAATGAGGGAAGCCACCTCGACTTTCACATTTTTCATTTTGACAAACTGACTTCCTTGGAGAACTAGAGAAACCACAACAAACCGAAAAACAATCCTAGAAAGCAGGAGGCCGGTCCATTTCTCTTCCTTCACAAGACTCAGCATTTCAGAGTTCGGGCCAGCCAGCGTCCTCTCCTTACAAGAGAGTTGAATGCTCCCAGGTGCAGGAGTCCACATGCGTGCAGATGGAAACCCGGGGTTTGTTTCAAGTTTTAGGCTTTCTAAGAAGAACGCAAAACCCTGGGGAAACGTTGGGTTAAATCAGTCAGCAACCTGGGAACCCTAGATCAACCCCGCCCCCACAAACAAACAAGAAAACAACGCCAGGGTGCTGCTGCCACCCGGATCACCTTTCCCCCAGCAGGTGGGCGTGCATTTATTAAGCGCCTACTACGTGCCACGCGCTGAGCAAAGCGCCGGAACGCGGACTGTGCTCGGTGCTGGCGGGCGAGCGCGCGGACACTTTGGGAAGCAGGGGGAGGAGCCGCCGGCTCCTTGGAAAACGCCCCTCCGCGCCATTCGGTGCCCCTGGCCCCCCGCGGGAGGCGGAGCCGCGGGGTGCCCCAACCAGGGAAGCGCCGGAAGAGGAAGCCTTGAGCTTGGCCTCGGGAAACGGCGGGGGTCGGCGCGGGGCGGACAGGTGCGCCGCAGCCGGGCGGCGATGCGGGGCCGCTGGGGCGCTCCGGGCTAGCGAGGCTCCAGGCACCATGGGGCTGCTCGGGCCCCTGCACTTGGTTCTTCTGGGGCTGGGGTTGGGGCTGGCTGGTGCAACTGAGACCCCGGTGAACTCCAGCTTAGGTAAGGCGAGAGTAGGGGCTGGGGAGCGGGGTGGGGGCTGCCGGTTGCAACTTGGACCTGTATGCATGAATGGATGCATGTATGTATGTGCACCCACCCACACACATATACACATGTATGTGTGTATATGTATATATTTTTGCGCCATGCTAATGCATTATTTCTTGCAACAGAATATATTTTATATCTTATTTTAAAACATTACAAAATACCCTATTTAAAAATGCTCACGTGCATTTTAAAAGGTTTGCTGGGTGACCGAGTGAGCGTCTTAGGGAGGAGAAAAGACGGAGGCCTTCGTTTACACCCTGGGGAGAAAGATCGGTTGCTTTCAGAAGGGGCTTTGACCTCCCGGGACGCCTCTGCTGAGCCCCCTCCCCGATGCCGATACACGAAAGCCGGGGCAGAAGCTTGAGAATCCCTGTCATCTGGCTCCGTTTCTCCGGGGACATTGTAGCCCAGCGTCTGGAGCAGCCATGTTTCTGGCTTTCCCATGCCACTTCTTCAAACTGGGGCCCAGACCTGAGGTAGCGTAGTCCAGGTGCAGAAATAACGGGTGTTAGGGCCCTCGACAACACAAGGGTGACCTCCAGTGTGGAACCTCCAGGTCACATATTAGAGCAGTCATTTCAAGGAATTTGCTATGTCTGGTTAGGAAAAGTCATGCAGAGAATTAGTCTTTGTAAGTCGTGTGTCATGTGCTTGGTGCGTGGGGTCTGACAACAATTCCTGGTTTGTTCCTTTTTTTTCTCCTTTAGCACTATGTGGGAGAGATCATCAGGCTCCTTTAAACGCTATTAACTTGCTTTGAGTATTTGAGGCCTAAAGGAGTATCTTTAATGCAAGCAAATGAAACAACCTGAATAATTTGAATTTCAGAAATGTCCAGCTTTTGCAAAACTGAGTTGCACCCCTGGGAATGCTAGTTTTTTATGTTGCTTTGTCTCAAGAAGATGAGGTTATGTTTCTAATACAAAGCAGTTTATAAAAATATCCCAGGACTAAAGTGTAGTGCTTTAAAGCCTTAGAAGTATCCTCCCATTAAATCTTTGATGCCCCCCCCATGATTGGTAGAGCACATGGTATTTTATCCTGATCTTGTATGTTAAAAACTAGCTTGTCCAAGTTTACTCATCCATCAGGTGATGTAGGCAGGGCCAGAACTCTCGCCTTCTGGCTCCTAACTCAGTGTTCTTTCTATTATATCAAGAACAAAATATACCCACCATGTCAGAGATTAAAAAACAAACAACTAATCAGAAGCACTTGGCATTTATTTTTTTGGTAGAAATTTGGCATTATTTTGAACCTGGAAGAGTCTGGTCAAGAACTGAATCAAAAAGCCATTAATTAATCCTTGATGCAAAGTTCCTGGCTCTAATGGAAAGAGAGCTCACCTCAGTCTGGAAGACCAGGGCTTAATTTAGTCTCCCTTCTGACACATAACTTGCCTGATAATAATCAGTCCCTTTCTTTTTCTTTTTGCTTTTTGGAGGGGGGAAGTTAGGGCAATTGGGGTTAATTGACTTGCCCAAGGTCACATGGCTATTAAGTGTTGTGTCTTGAGGCCACATTTGAACTCAGGTCCTCCTGACTCCAGGGCCAGTGCTCTATTCACTTTAACACCTAGCCACCCCATCAGTCTCTTTCTTTTTACTATTCTTGGCACCTTGCTAACTAAAAACCAGATTGCAGTGTGGTTTACTGATCTACACAGTAGAGGAATTTATTACATCACAGGCTATTCTCCCCCCCCTCCCCCAAACCAACCACCCCATGACATTTGAGCATTGCTGAAGCTGATGTTTTTCTTATCCCTTCCCCCTGTGGCATTTCTTCTGTTGGGCCCTTCTTGCATTTCCTTTAGAGAAAACTTAAGTGTCCCCACTGAGTAACCAGACTTGTTTTGACATGTATATGAGGATGAATATAAACAATTAAGAAAGACTTTAATTTAGCACAAGCATTATCAAGATTTTTATGTATCTCATAAAACCAGAGTTTGAGGTGGAAATGCCAGGTTCATAACACTTGGCACTTAGAATGCCTTCCTGACAATGTGATTGCTGCCTAAGGAGAGGTAGGTGTGAGAAATGGGCTTAAGAGTGGTGGGGTTGGGCATAAAACTGGTGGCTGGATTCTGTAGGTCAGATAGCCTGATACTGGGCATTTGAATAGTGCCGTAGCATTGCTTCACAAGCATTATTTCAAGAGTGCCTCAGACATCTTTATTGAGTCTTTATTAGTCCTACTTTGTAGATGGGGATATTCATGGAAGGCACTTAAATAACTTGCCAAGTGTCTGAACTGAAGTTTCCATGACTTAAAGTCCAGTCCTCCATCCTCTAGGACAGGGTAGCCTATGGTTTATAGGCCCTTAGCTGGTCAGTGAGTCACTGACCTATCATTAATTAAGGGTTTACTATGTGCCAGGCACTGTGTCAGTCAGTAAACATTTATTAAATATTACTATGTGCCAGGTACTGTGTTCAGCACTGGGGATCCAAAAAGGGAAAAAGAAATCGTTTCTGCCTTCAAGGAGTTTATAGACTAGAGGAAGACAGCACACAGAAGTGGACTTCAAGGGGTGCCGGAGGGAGGACGGACAGGATCAGGAGTATGGTGTGGGGGTCTCTCTGAGAAGTTCTGAAGTAGTGCAGCCAGAAGAGAAATGAGATGCCTGATTGGAGGTTGGTGTTCATGGCCCCGTTGCCCACTCAGTGAGACAAGAGGGTAGTAGTCCAGTGGAGAACCAGGGCTGCTGAGGATGATGAGGTCAGCCCAGTAAAGAGCTTCCTGAGACGGGTTGAAGTCTCTGCTTTCAGGCAGCTTGTGGTCTAATGAGGGAGACAGCATGCAAGCAGCTATATACAAACGAAATATATACAGGATCAGGTGGGGGTAGTATCAGGGAAAGAAAGGGTGGGTGGATAGAGTTCAGGGCCTGGAGTCAGGAAGGCTTATCTGCCTGAGATGAGACCCCTGTTTGCCTCAGTTTCCTTATCTATAAAATGAACTGGAGAAGGAAATAGCAAACCACTCCAGTATCTCTGTCAAGAAAACCCCAAATGGGTTTTATTTTTTTCCAGACAGGACTGAAAAATGATTGAATACCACTAAAGGGAAGGTACTAAGATTAAAGGGGACTGGAAAAGGCATCCCAGAAGGTGGTCAAATTATATGTTTATGATAACTTTGAGTGGGAGAAAGCATTACATAGATTAGGTCATTTAGAGTATTAGGCAGGAGTCTATAGTGAATTAAAAACTTACAGATTTTTCCAAAATTTCATCATTATAATATTCTGTCCTCACCAGAGGTTTTTTTTAAGTTGAGTTTTGCAATAATTCCTTCTATTAACCCTGTTCTCATTCTCGTGTATGATGGTAATAGTTCCCATTCACCTAGCTCTTTGATATAGATGCCAATTAGCAATGAAATATGCTAGAAGCATTTTTCTTCACGTAAAGGGTTCTTTCTTTAGCCTGTTTATAGTTAAATTTTTATAACTCTGGATTTTGAATCTCCAAACTTCCAGTTCTCAAACTGAACATTTAAACGTTGTATTAAGAATTTTTCTGTTGAGGTTTTTATTTTGCATAAATATTCCAGTTTTGGTGCCCTTTAAATTCTCAGTGTGACAGTATAAAAATTGATATCCTGAAACACTGCAGCAGCCTCACACAGCAGAAAGAACACTGGGTTTGGAATCAAAAACCAAAATTCAACTTTTGGTAAGATCACTTACCAATTCTGTGACCCTGGACAAGTGACTCTTTGGGCCTCTCAGTTTTCTCATCTGTAAAATGAAGAAGTTGGAATAGTTGGTCTCTAAGCTTCAAATCCAGCTCCATATCTAAGATCCTTTGATGCTGTAAGTAGAGAGTTAAGATGTGAATATTGTCTCTCCCCAGTAGTAGAGATTCTAACAGTTAGAATCCTTTTATTAACAAATATTTTTATTAAGTGGATTTGTTTTGTGAAGTTTGGATTCAGTCAGAGGGTTGCACTTGAGGACCTTGAGGGCCACATGTGACTTGGAGGCCTCAGGTTCCTCACCCCTATAACCCATCCACATGCTTACATTTTTTCTTGCTCTGTATCTTATACTCTTAAAGAACTACCTAGGAGAATGAGAGGTTCTTCCTGGTTATGAAACCAACTCTACCAGTACCCACTCTGACTCTTGCCTTGCATATATTACCTGCTTAATAAATATTTGTTTTATTGGATTAGTTCAAGTGCCTCTGTTTCCCTAGGGTAGCCATGGCCTTCTTCCTTATTTGTGGACATGCTTTGAGCAAGAAGAGGTCTGGGAAAATACCTGATGCCAAAGATGTACAGTGTCCTAAAAGTCTTAGTGCAGTTTGAAATTAGTAAAGCTTAGTACTAAACTAAGGTTTGTTGTTTTTTTTTTTGCACACCCTATATGTGGAAAGAGGGTAGTTTTAAGTTTTTAGTAGCTTAAGTCTTCATTAAGACTTTTGAGACCCCTATATTATCATTCTCTACGTTGTAATCAAAGGCATTTGACCCCCAAAGATGGCAAAATACATAGCCCTTCCTTTGTAGAGGTGGATGACTGGGTTTGGAGCACAGCATTACTATCAGAATCAGTTGATGCATTAAGTTGGTTTTGCTGAGCTCTTTTTGAGGGGGGCTGGTAGAATTTTATTTTTTCCAATTACATGTAAAGGTAGTTTTCAACATTCATTTTTTATAAGATTTTGAGTTTCAAATTTTTTTCTCCCTCCTCAAGATGGCTTGTAATCTGATATAGGTTATACATGTGCAGTCATGTAAACATTTTTTCAAATTAGTCATGTTGTGAAAGAAGAAACAGAACAAAAGGGAAAAGCCAACTAAAAACAATAAAAAAAGTGAAAATGGCATGTTTTGATCTGCATTCAGACTCCATAGTTCTTTCTCTGGATGTGGATAGCCTTTTCCATCATGAGTCTTTTGGAATTGCCTTATATCATTGTATTGCTTAGAAGAGCTGAGTCTGTCAAAGTTAGTCATTGTGCAGTGAGGCCGTTGCTCTGTATAACGTTCTTCTGGCCCTGCTCCCTTCATTCAGCATCATTTCCCGTAAGTCTTTCTATGTTTTTCTGAAATCTGCCAGCTTGTCATTTGTTATGGAACAATAGTATTCCATTGCATTCATATACCACAATTTTATTCAGCCATTTCCCAGTTGATGAGCATCCCCTCAGTTTCCAATTCTTTGTCACCACAGAAAGAGCTGCTATAAATATTTTTGTGCATGTAGGTCCCTTTCCCTTTTTCATGATGTCTTTGGAATATAGACCTACTAATGGTATTGCTGGATCAAAGGATATGAATAATTCAATTGTTCTTTGGGCATAGTTCCAAATTGCTCTCCAGAATGGTTGGGTCAGTCCACAACTCCACCAACAATGCATTAGTACCCCAATTTTCCCACATCTCCAACATTTACCATTTTCCTTTTCTGTCATATTAGCCAATCTCATAGGTGTGATATACTTTTTATTTGCATTTCACTGAGCTTTTTTTTAACTTAAAAAAATTTATTTGTGACAAGAGAGGCTCTGGCTTTTTGGCTAGAGGATATGCTCTCCCTGCCTACCTTTCCCCAATTTTTGAAAATGAAAGTGATATAAAAATGAATATCAATAATAATTAAAAATAAAAAATGTCAAAGGGAAGCAAATCCTGGCCCTGTAGCACCTATTTTTTTTCTTTTTAAAAACATTTAATATTTTATCTTTCCCCCCAATTACATTTTTAACATTAAAAAAATTTTTTTTGAGTTCAAAATTTTCTTCCTACATATAGGTTATATACATCCTGTGACACTTATCTCTATACAATGATGGACAAGTTACTTAAACTCTTTGAGTTTTAGTTTCCTTATTTGGAAATTGAGGTTTGACTAGGTCCCAGGTGTCACGCTTGTACTGGTCAAGTGTGGACTGCAATACTCCTGAGTGTGCCTCTGATTAGATTAAATTATAGCTCTGATTTTGTTGTGTTGCCGTTCAATTAAAAAAAAAAAAGATAAATGCCTGTGGTTTTCTACATCGCTCTGTGATCTGAAGGGATCCTTGCATGTGATTTTGTGGCCCATGTTTCTCTCTGAGTTTGATCCAAGTGGTCTCTAGACAACCTCAAAGGTTCTTCCCAGCTCTGAATCTGTGATAGAATGATCTCCTCAGCCTCTCCCTGACAGTGAATGTTTTCTGTTTAATTATGAACCTGTCAGTATTTCATCTAGAATATGGTATACTATATTCTTAAGGTGAGGGCTATAAGGTTCTTTTGAAGTGTCTAAAAGGAAGAAAAGAAAGAAAAAAAATTGCTTTGTAATTGGATAGACAGATTCTGAACTAATTACAATTGGGGTCAAAGGGAAAGCAAGCTTAGCTGTCTAAGGTATGATGTACAAGGGAAGTATCGGGTGGGCTTGTTTTTCCTTTTTTTAAGCTGAAGCAGGAAAATTCTACACTTCTTGGCACACAGGTGTTTATTTTGTGAGAAGCTAAAGCTTTTGTATTTTTATTTTTTGTAATATTTTTGTAATATTTGTAATATTTTTGTATTTTGTATTTTTATTTATTGTAATAAAACTTCATAGCTTCTAGTGGACAGTAGAGAGAGATTCAGTTCTTAAAAGGGAATCAGTGGGGCAGCTAGGTGGCGCAGTGTGTAAAGTGCCGGCCCAGGAGTCAGGAGAGGAGGATACGATTTCAGTTCTAGCCTTAGACACTTAACAACCACACACACACACACAAAACTAGCCGTGTAACCTTGGGCAAGTTACTTAACCCAAATTACCCTCCAAAAAAGGCAAAAAAAAAAAAAGGGGAATCAGGGAGAAGTGGGGCATAATTTTAAAACCTTGATTAACTTGTACAAATTGCCTTAGCCTGGTTTTTATATCTCAGATTGGGGGCAGAGATGAGAGAAGGCTGAATATATATTTATATGGTGTTTTTTTCATTTCCGTATGACTAGCCTGTTGTGGGAAAGATAACTCTCTGCCCTTCCTGTCTTCATTTTTCTTATTGATTGGAGCTCATAGATTGGACCACAGTAGGTTCCTGCCCAAGGACAGCTTAATGGATGTATTTTGGGCCCTCCCAGCTCAGAGTTAATGTTACTAGTAACATCTCTTTTGGCCCCCAAGTCTGAGGGGTCTTCCCCTCCCAGCTTGATTTTTTTTTTTTTAAACTAAAGGGGCCATCCCTTGACTCACTTCTTTAAGAGGCCTATTGACAGAATGAGCCTTACCTCACAGTTAGGCTTAGCCTAAAGGGCCAGGGACTCCCATTGCATCCTGGGCCATCAACAGTCATCCTGATCGATATCTGGCCACTGGACCCAGATGGCTCTGGAGGAGGAAGTGAAGCTGGGACCTTGCACAGCCCTCCCTCACTCAAATCAAGTCAGCTACAAGTCCTGTCATCATTCCCTGATGCCATGGTCCTCTTCAAAAACAAAGGACAAACACATGTTTGGAGAATTCAGGAAGGTGGAAATTAGGGCCTCAAGCAGATGACCGTTTAGCTCCCTTTCTTTTTTTTAATTGAAATTTTTTCATTGCATTTTAAGTTCTGAACTGCCTCCCTCCCTCCCTTCCCACTCCTTATTAGAGAAGGCTACCATTCAACACAGATACATGTGTGTGTAGATGTATGTATGTATACATGTGTGTATTTTATATATACACACACAAACATACATATATACATGTGTGTATAAACCCATACTATGCACACTTCTTTTTATCAGTTCTTTCTCTGAAGGTGGATAGCGTCTTACTTCATAGGTCCTTTGTAGTTGATTTGAGGATTTTTAATACTCAGAATAGCAGTTATTCTTCAAACAATATTTTTTTAGGGTCTCTTTTGGAGGGGGAAGGTAGAGCAGTTAGTGTTAAGTGACTTGTCCGAGGTCACAGAGCTAGTAAGTGTTAAGTGTCTGAGCCAGATATGAACTCAGGTTCTCCTGGCTCCAGGACTGGTGCTCTATTCACTGCACCACCCAGCCACCTCTGTATACAACGTTCTTTTGTTCTGCTCATCTCATTCTTCATTATTTCACACAAGTCTTTCCATCTATTTCTAAAGTCATCTTGCTCATCATTTCTTACAGCACAGTAGTAGTCCATGGTTAGCTGCCTTTCTGCCTACCTGCTTGGGGGGTAGGGTGTCGCTCCATCAGCCTCACTGAACAGAGGCAGCATGGGCAGAACAGAAAAACCTGGACCTAAATCCTGTCTCAGATACTTAAGTATGTAAGCCTGACTAAGTCACAACCTCCCTCTGCCTTAGTTTCCTCATGTAAAATCAGGGGGTTGGATTTGATGTCCTCCCAGTTTCCTTCTAGGGTACGCAGTAGATAAGAGTACCAGACTTGGAGTCAGGAAGATCTGAGTTAAAATTTAGCCTTGGACATTGTAATGTAATGCCAAGGAAAGGCAACTTCCCAAGGTTCAGAATACCAGCATAGGTGCTCTCCATTTTATTCAGTGACAAACCAAGAACAGAGAAGGTCAAAACATGACATCATTCAAAATACAGCATTTACTAAGTGTGATTAAATAATCTCCAAGTACTACCCCACCCCAGGACCTTCCAATCATTCAATCAATTACAAAGTCCCTGTTCTAAATACTACTCTACCCCTAGGCTGTACCTTCATTTAGTCCACCACAAAGCCCCTCTTCTCAAATGGAGATTAGTTTCCAAACACAAGTAAAGTACCTTCATTTGCTCAACCATAGAACACAAAAAGGTCAAAAGTTCCCCACCCCTGGATCACAATTGAATCTACCCTAGAGTTACATCAAGTTTAAGCACAGCACCTAATACCCAAATGGAGGTCTTTTCTTCATCTTGACACGAGGCAAGTTCTCAGCAATCTTAGTTCCTGGGGAGACAAGGCTTAGCAAGGCCACAAGATACATTGCCAATCCCTTCATTAATTCATCCTCTGTCTGTAGAACAGTCCTAGAACCCCTGAAAACATTAGCAAAACCCTCTCCCAGGATTTCTGTAAACATACAACAAGAAAATCCTTCTTCAGGGCTTCTGAACCAACAGAAAGGTTCCCAGACCCCTGCAACAACAGCACTGTCCTTCACCAGTGGACAGTATTCACTCTCTGTCTGCAGGACAGTCTCAGGGCTTCTTAGCCAACAGCCAGGTTCCAGGACTTCTTCAACAAAAGGACTGTCTTTCACCAGTGGACAAATCTGGCAATACAACATCAAAACAGACATACAAAGTACCAGCAAAACAGCCATGCCTCCTCAGTCCTTGGCAGCTCCGGGGGCAGATCTCAAAAGTCCAGGGCGATTCAAAGTGGCCCCAGCAATCCTTCTCAGTCTCTCTCTCTGCCTCCACGTGGGTGCTGCTTCCAAAAAGTTCTTCTGCCTCTCTCCTGTCTCTCCAAATCTATGTCACCAGCTCCTCCCAGTTCGTGTCTCTCTTTTCAAGTCAAGTCCATCCCACAGGTGGGATTAACAAGCTCTGGGTTTTAACACAATCAATTTGAAAAACCAAGCCAATACAGGGTAATCTTTAAATGCCATTACTATCACAGACATTTACTAGCTGTGTGACCCTGGGCAAGTCACTTAACACCTATTTGCCTGAGTTCCTCCTCTGCAAAATTGGGACACACTCCGCTCCAATATCTGTGCCAAGAAAACCTAGGGTTATGTAGAATTGGACATGACTGATAATAACAGCCAAGTCCCTTCCTGATCTACATCTGTGGTCCCCTGATCATCAGTTTCTCTGCCTCCTTGTTTATGCCAAACAAAGCTTCTGAGAGGTAATCACAGCATAGACCCTGTCATACCCTCCAGCAACTTCCCTGTCTTTCTTTCCTTTCACTGTTAAAACTTGGTGTTGCTGCTCCCTCAATATTTATTAAACCCTTTGCAATATGGCATTCACTCCACCTTTCAGTCACCAGTTGGCTCCTGATTCTCAAGTGTGATTGGCCTTTTCCCTTTTCTTATGCCCTTTGATCTCCCTCTCTCTCTCTCTGTCTCTGTCTGTCTGTCTGTCTGTCTCTCTCCCCTTTTAGGAAGCAGTGGGGGTTAAGTGATTTGGCCAGGGTCATATAGTAAGCATCAAGTGTGTGAGGCAGGATTTGAACTCAGGTCCTCCTGACTCCAGGGCTGCATGCTCTGATCTCTCTTTAGCATTGAACATCTCTTCTTCCCTGAAATCCTTTACCACCTTTGCTTCCAAAAAAACTCCTGTCTTGCTTTAATTGAACATACTTTTGCTCATGTATCCCATTTAAAATAGAAAAAAACATTTCAAAATGCCTTGAAATTGAGGGGTGGGAGTTTAAAAGGGCTGAGCAGAGTAGGCTTCACACAAGAAAACTTCAGAAATTGAGTCATTAGTTCTCAGTGGGTAGGGGCCTACTGTAATGCCTCTTGTCCAAATTAGGGGCTTTCAGTTTACTTTGACCTTTTTTTGCAAAGAATATAGTAACTTTGCATTTGAGCATCAGCTATAGTGTGAATAGGTAGAAATAAAATGTCATATTTGGTCCCTCTGCTAATTAAAGCATGGGATTCTGCAGAAAGTAATTGATAATTATGACAAAGATATTCTAAAAATAGCTCTTATATTGAGTTCTCAACCACCATAAGTGCTTTCTGGAAATCCTTTCCAGGTTTTTCTGAAATTAGTTACCACGGCTTCCAAGGGCCAGTGAGCAACTTTGGAGAAGGAATGTATTCAAGGTAGTAACCCTGTTTTGGAAATGCTTTTAAGAGAGAGTCATTTCAGGGGAGGAAGGAGAGAGAATAGTAATAATAGATAGCATTTACATAGTATTTTAAGCATGTTATCTCATTTGAAATAGTAATTGGCATGAATTCCATAGACTGTTGACCTTTCTTCAGGAAGCTTTTCTGCCTTTCATCGGGATTGAGGTACTAGTACCATGAGGTATGTAGAGGAGGAGAGAACTTTTTTTTTTAATGAATTGAACACAGGGAACAAGAACACTGAGCACCGAACCTATCCTGGGGAGGTGTGATTCTGATAGGTTTTTTGTTTTTTATTAAGGAGTTTGGGGAAACGGTACAAGTGGCCATTCTTCTTCTTTTCAGAAATTATCATCAACTCCATAATTTTTTTTTTAAACCCGGGGTCCATGGACCATCGAAGATTTCATTGAGATTTCAGGGGAGTCCACGAACTTGGGTGGAAAAAATATTCCCTATTTCTTTTCACTAACCGACTGAAATTTAGTATTTTCCTTCAATTTTGCATGTAGGCATCAAGCACTATTCTTTCTTTAAAAGTTAATTACTTAACTAATTTTTAGTTTTCGACATTCATTTTTATAAAATTTTGAGTTATAAAGTTTTTCCCCTGGGAGGTTAGGTGGCGCAATGAATAGAGCACTGGCCCTGGAGTCAGGAGGACCTGACTTCAAATGTGGCCTGACTTGACACACTAGCCGTGTGACCTTGGGCAAGTCACTTAACCCCAATTGCCCCTCCTTATCCCCTCCAAAAAACAAAACAAATAAATAAATAACTGATTTCCCCCCTCCCCAAGATGGCATGCAATCTGATATAGGCTATACATGTACAATCATGTTAAACATATTTTCACATTAGTCTTGTTGTGACAGAAGAATCAGTACAAAAGGGAAAAACCATGAGAAAGAAAAAAACAAAAAAAAGAGAAAATAGTGTGCTTTGATCTGCATTCAGTCTCCGTAGTTCTTTCTCTGGATGTGGAGGAAGCTATATACTGTCTGGAGTCTTGGAATTGCCTTAGATCATTACATTGCTGAGAAGAGTTAAGTCTGTCAAAGTTGGCCGTCATCACGTGCAGTGTTGCTATTTTTGTGTACGGTGTTCTCCTGGTTCTGCTCACTTCTCTCAGCATCAGTTCATGGAAGTCTTTCCAGGTTTTTCTGAAATCCTCCTGCTTGTCATTTCTTATGGTACAGTATTCCATCACATTCACATACTGCAACTTGTTCAGCCATTCCCCAGTCGAAGGCTATCCCCTCAATTTCCAGTTCTTTGCCACCACGAAAAGAGCTGCTATAAATATTTTTGTACTCGTGGGTACTTTTCCTATTTTTATGATCTCTTCATCAAACACTACTCCAAGAAGAGCTCCATCGGCTTCACCAGACTGTTGAAGGGGTCCATACATACATATATACAAGGTTAACTCCAAGAACTTGATGGAATAAAATATAAACTTGTATACAAGCTTAGTATTTAAGGCTTTCTATGATCTGGCTCCAACCTACATTTCCAGTTTTTTTTCACTCTATTATTTTTTAAGCACTCTATTTCTGCTAAAATGGATGTATTAGCCTTTTCCTGCTATCATCTAGAGGGACAGTGTAAGGAACCCAGGTTCACATCCCGGCTTTCCTAAGTATTATTTGTATAACTGGATAATTCATTTAACCCAAGAGGCAGCCAGGGGGCAGAGTGGATAAGCCCTGGGCCTGGCATAGTGGGGAGACCCAAGTTCAAGTGTAGCTATAGACACTTACTAGCAGTGTGACCCTGGGCAAGTCACTTAACCTCTGTGTGCCTCACTTTCCTCAACTGTCAAATACCCCCAGGGTTGTTATAAGGATCAAATGAAGTAATATTTGTAAAGCACCCAGTACAATGCTTGGCACACAATAGCAGGTACTTAGTAAATGTTTTTTCTCTTATTTCTCTTCTTACATGAGACCTTCCTGGATTGCCTCCTTTCCCCCAATTAAAAATAATGTCTTCCTCTTCAGTTTCTTAAAAATTGGGGAAAAAACTCAACTATTTTTTGCTTTGTGTGTTTTATCTTCCCTAGACTATAAACTCAAAGATTCTCCTCCTCCTTCTTTCTCCTCCTCCTCCTCTTCCTCCTCTTCCTCTTCCTTCTCCTTCCCCTTCTGCTTCTCCTCTTGTATTCCTCGTCTCTAGCATAGACTTTTCAGTAACAGACCCTGAAACGTTTTGAGTTGAAATTAGAAAATAGCAGGTTGAGGTGGGTGACTGACAGTTTTTTTAATCGATAGTTTTCCTGACTTGGTTGAGTGTAAGATCTTTGTCTTAATTTGCAGTGTCTGTTAATCATTTGAGATTAATTTTTTTGTGGTGGTTGTTTTTCCTCAGAACTGGGATTTGAGTTGTGTGGGAACGCTCTGTGAGGGAACTTCTTTTATCAATGCAGATCACCAAGTGTTTTGCAGATTATAAACAGAATTTCTTGGGGACTGAGACATTGTTAATTGCCCAGGGTGTGTCTCACACACACACACACAAAGACAGTTTCAGAGGTTAGATTTGAACTCCCAGCTGTTCTTGATTGGGAGGCCATATTTCTCCTCTAACACACCATGTTCTAGACAGCGTCTGGATAGCTATCAAGTGGAAGAGAATTTTTTTTTTAATCAAGAAAAATGAGCTAGAAATAGAGGGAATAAATAAAATTAGTAGTTAAATAATGAGCTGGGTTTAGAAATGTCTTAGGGTCTCATGATGGGGTAGAAAAAGGTAGGTTAGTTCTCATTGTTTATAGCCATGAGTGATGATTAAAAGTTGAGCTTAAATGTTGAAATGAAAAGTAGCCTCTTGCTGCTGAATCAGATTCCTGTGAAGACTTGCTAGAAAAAATTTTTAAGCTTGATCACAGGCAAGATTCAGACTCAGTCTCAAGACAGTTGTTCTGTAAATACCATTTGATCTGCCTTCCACCTCTTTCCTGCCTCCTACTCCCAAAGTCATAAGAGCTAATTAAACCTCATGAAATCTTTTTCATGTATGATTTTTCAGATGTGCTCAGAGGAATCAGGTTTAGTCCCATTTCTACATGCTCTGTGTTGTCTTTAGGGCGGAGGTCTGCCTTTGCTAAAGTCCATCTCCGTGGGTGAAAATTAATGGCATAGTATTATTTCACAAGGATTAATTTTTTAAATGCTTCCAGGTTTTTTTTTTTATTTCCAATTTGTAATTCTGATTTTTTATTAAACAGTCACTGTTCAAAAGCCCTGTACTAAACATTGGAAATAATCCTATGCCCCTATTCTAATGGGGGAGACAACATATGGGAGATTCCTGCTGTCAGTCAGATGGATAGGTCCCATGGTCTTTAGAGTGAAGAAGGAAAACAGATGGCAGTGCCTCCTTTTTTAATGTCATTTCCACTGATAAAATTATATCAGTTTCTGATCTTGAACCGATTGATGGTGCCAGGACTTTGGTAGCAAGTTTTCTGGGTCTTCCTATATGTATCACATGCTGTCAAAAGCACAGACTGTTTGATGGTTGGGAAATATGCAATCATTTGTGAAATATGCAAGGCTCTTTCAGCTGCTTTGTTTCAGGAGTCCAGCAGGAATTGCTGATGGGTTTTAACTTGCCAGTGTCCTTTCCATGAAAAGTAAAGCAGGAGAAATCAAGAATTACAAGTAAAGAAAAGTCAGATACATTGAGTGGCTTTTCTTCTCAGTACATCTTTATTCCTTCCCAGCTTGGCCAGCTGTAGCTTCCCAAAGTGTGGTCATTTTGTGGGGTGCCTTTTGCTTGGTTCTTGCCACTCAAGGCACATGAGGCTCCCCTGCCCCTTTTTTGGTTCATTGTCAGGAAATCGGTAAATAGAAGAAGGAAGTGGTATATAGATCCCAACTGTCAGAAGGACATGCTTCCTGAGAATAAGTCAGCTGAAGGAATTTTTTTTTTCTTAAAGCACTTTTATCTATTCAGTTCTCCTCCTATTTTGTCGAGCTTGAACAATTTGACACAACACTTCTTGGTTTCAGTTTAACCATTCAGGGACAAAATCATAATTAAATGACAAGGCATTTTCTCCACACATGTGCGAAAGTCAGTGTTAGTCTGGAGATAACCAATTCTACTTCCTAGAAACTTTGGGAATATTTTCAGTTTATGCTTATTACTTTTATTTGACTTTTTATTCTTACTGACCATTCCATTTTCTGTGAACTCTGCTACTGTAAGCATATTTTTGATTTAAAATATTTTTTTAAAAGTTTTCATGATTTTAATTTAAAAAGGCACAACAGGGTGCCAGTCAAACAGCATTGTTTCCTAACTCCATGCTGTTGAAAGTCTGGAATGCACTCACTCCCTTGTCATCTGTTTCTCTAAGAAGGCCTAGTGTCCCTCCCTCAAAACCAAAGCCATTCCATCCTACATTAGGCCTGTGCTAATTCTCACCTCTCACCTGCTTATGCCTCCCCTTAAAAATGCCTTTGCATAGTATTTATTTATTTATTTATGAAATACCTGCTTCAATAGTCTATTCAATAGGATTCAATTTTTGTGTGTTGTCTCACCTGGCATAAGGTGTTTGAAGGCAGGGACTGTTTAAGAACCTAGCTTCTGAGCTGGCAGGGACCCTCAGAGGCCATCAAAGCCAGCCTGTTCCTTTTATAGTTCAGGACATTGATACCTGTATGGAAGCTAAGGGACTTCTCCCAGGTCACAAAGGTAGTCTTATTTTTGTCTCTTTATATAAAGTGATTGGTACATAGCAGGTGTTTAATATGTGCTTGTTAATTGATCCCAGTATCAATATTATAAAAATTGAATTTGTAATATTCTACAAACTTGCTTCTACTCCAAACGCTGGTATTTCTGTTGCTGATTGCATTTGCTTCCCAGTTGCCTTGGGCTTTATCTTCTTCCTCTGCCCACACAGCCCATGCCAGTTGAGGGCCCTCATTACTCTCAGCCTAGACAACTGTAATAGTCTCCTCATTGTTCCCTCTCTATCTCCTTCAGTCCATGCCCATTTTCCTATGGTGCAGGTATGTAATTGTCACCTCCCTCCTCAAGTGGGTCCTCAGTTGCCCCAAGGATGAATAAAAACTATGCCTGGCATTCTTGGTATTCTACAATCTGGCCCAAACCTGCCTTTACAGCCTTATTTCATGTTTTGCCTCTCCTGGTGTAATAGTAATGGAATTTAAAGATCCCCCTATATTGGCTTGGTTTTTGGTTTGATTGTGTTAAAAACCAGAGCTTGTGAATCCCACTTGTGGGATGGACTTGTTGACATGAAAAGAGAGGGCTGAACTGGGTTGAGCTGGTGATGTAAATTTAGAGAGACACAAGAAAAGAGAGAGGCAGAAGAACTTTTTGGAAGCAGCATCTTGGAGGTGGAGAGAGACTGAGAGGATTGCTGAGGGCCACTTTGAATTGCCCAGGACTTTTGAGAGCTGCCACCCAGAGCTGCCAAGACTGAGGAGACATGGCTGTTATGCTGGTACTTTGTCTGTTTTGATGTTGTTTTGCCAGATTTGTCCACTGGTGAAGGACAGTCCTGTTGTTGCAGAGGTCCTGCAGGGAACCTTGCTGTTGGTTCAGAGCTCCTTGAGACTGTTCTGCAGACAGAGAGTGAATTCTGTCCACTGGTGAAGGACAGTGCTGTTGTTGCAGAGGTTCTGGAACCTTGCTGTTGGTTCAGAAGCCCTGAAGAAGGATTTTCTTGTTGTATGTTTACAGAAATCCTGGAAGGGGGTTTTGCTAATGTTTTCAGGGGTCCTAGGACTGTTCTGCAGACAGAGAATGAATTAATGAAGACACTGGCAATGTATCTTGTGGCCTTGCTAAGCTTTGTCTCCCTAGGAACAAAGATTGCTGAGAGCCTGCCTCGTGTCAAGATGAAGAAAAGACCTCCATTTGGGTATTAAATGCTGTGCTTAAACTTGTTGTAACTCTGGGGTAGATTCAGTTGTGATCCAAGGGTGGAGAACTTTTGACTTTTTTGTGCTCTGTGATTGAACAAAGGAATGTACATTACTTATGAAACTAATCTCCATTTGAGAAGAGGGGCTTTGTGATGGACTAAATGAATGTACAGCCTAGGGGTGGAGTAGTATTTAGAAGAGGGACTTTGTGATTGATTAAATGAATGTAATGTCCAGGGATGGGGTAGTACTTGGAGATTATTTAATCACACTTGGTAAATGCTGTATTTTGAATTATGCTATATTTTGATTCTATCTGTTCTTAATTTTTCACTGAATAAAATGGAGAGCACCTATGCTGGTATTTTGAACCTTGGGAAGTTGCCTTTGCTTGGCATTACACCTGGCTATCCCCCAGCCATGGTACTGCAGATTGTTCACCCTCCATCATGGTGATCTCACTCAAGGCCTGT
Organism: Petaurus breviceps papuanus; assembly: GCF_028583685.1. Classification (NCBI taxonomy): domain Eukaryota; kingdom Metazoa; phylum Chordata; class Mammalia; order Diprotodontia; family Petauridae; genus Petaurus; species Petaurus breviceps. Next base: position 6,198,145 of record NW_027186546.1, on the reverse strand, counting down.
GGACCCTTTGTGATTTACCTTCTGCCTTTCACCCATATACATGCACCCTCTTTCCATGCAGAGACACTTGCCCAGGCTTTCTTATCTTACCCAAACTGGTATTGCTGTAAGTGACTCCGTGGGATCCACAGCATAGCCCAGCTGCACCCCCCAATCATACATGTTTACACCATGTTTCTGATTTCCTGTTGGGGCTACTGATCCCAGCCTTGACTCACCCAACCCACCTCATGTGCATATTCCTCTCCCCCCAACATGCTATTCATTGATTCTTTGCAGTTCTAATTATGCCTATTGCCTTCTCACTTATTTACATCAGGTATTAGGGAACAGGAAAGAAGTGAGACAGGAAGAATCCCTGGGGTGTATCTTGGGCCTGTTTCCTAAAAGGTCAGGGTATGGTTTCAGAAGAAGCAATGCTTACTCAAAAAGAAAGAAAATACCCAATTATTTCTCACCCTTCCTTCCTTGTAACTTGGTTTTTTGTATTATTCATCATAACTATTCATTATAGTCCTAAAATGAATAATGAAGGCGTTATCTTTTTGGTTAAAGCTATTTTTGCCTATTTTAATCAAATATGAATTTGTAGTAATTATAGGTCTTTTCACCCTTGTAGATTTCAACTTCCTTGAGGAAATCAAAATATGCATAGTACTTAGGAATGTATATTTTGTAGATATAAAGTGATTTAGGATTAGAAAATGTTGAACATAATTGTGCTTTATATATTTAGAGAGGTTAAGGCCTAGAGAAAGTCAGAAAAACATTTTTCCTTCTTAGCTTTTCCCTTCAAAAAAATTAAAATGTTTTCTATAAAAATTTTTTGCTTCTTTTTTGAATGTTCATTTCTCTTGGGAGTAGAGGACAAGAAGTGAATTTTAAAAACTAATATTTAATGAATAGATTAAAATTTTGCTGAATAAATATGATATCCTCTAAGACAGTCTTAGACTTGAGTTCTGTGTTTTGTCCAGTTAAGGCAGGAACTGGAGAAAGAAAGATAGGTCATAGTAGGGAAAAGGGGAATAGAAAAGGTGAGGGAGACACGGAAGTTCTTTCATTCAAAAATTATTTATAGTAGGTATACTTGTTTGACCGGGTTTCGGGGTCCAGTGACTTTGAAACAGGGGAATGATGTTACAGGGTATTATCTAGAGGTAGAACACTTGACTTCCATCTTCTTTTCTTCACTATCTCCCCTCTCATAGAGGGACTGGGTTAAGACATTACATTTTGTTTCTCTTGTGGAAGGTGAATATATATCTTAATATATATAGTAGTGTAGTGATATACCGATGATGATGCTTTTACCACCTGGTATTATAAGTACAAATGTAATAATAATTAAAAAAAAATCTTCCCATTTCAGGTCTTCTTGAATTTTCTTTGGGGAAATTTAGACACTTCATGCTCAATAAGCCCTTTCCAGAAGAAGCTGTATTGCGTCATATTGCAAGCAACATCACGTTTATAATCTTCCAAGTGCATTCACAGTACAAGAACATAACAGTCTCTTTCTACAAGGTCTGTATGAGGGGTTCCCTCACTTTGAATTGATTTATGTTTTTGGATCTGCTAAAAAGCATTTTGTGTATGCTAATGGAACTAAATCTCTTCTAAATGATGGACTTTTAAAATTTTGGATTATTACTATTTTAAAAATAAAGATGAAGCCATAGTTGAGTGAGTTGTGTTGATAGATTAGATTATTCATTAGATAATTAATTAGATTGTAAACTCCTGCAATGTTAATGGGATTTAAGATCTCCCCCCATTAATAGGTGACATGTGGAGTCCATTAAGGGAAGCTTGTGTGGGGGAGACTAGCTTCTAAGAAGGCTTTCACACCTTTTGCTAATTTCTAATTAGGCACTGGGTCAGGAGGGTTGTGATGCCCTCTGGCTCTGAGAAGTGTGTATATATACTCTGAGTCAGTATTTGCTTCCGGGGCTCGATTATGAGAAGGATCTTGTGATTCCCTGGTCGAGATTCTGAGTAGTAATATGTTCAGAGCTCCCTGACTGCTCAGATGTAAAGACTTTCTCGATCCAGGGATGTATGTAAAGTGTATAGCAATATTGCTTTGATTCAGGCCGTCAGAGCCCTGTCTGTTTTTCTTTATTTCTCTGCTTATATTTTCTCTGAAGTTCAGGGTCCTGACTTTTCTCCTGAATTAGTGATTGTTATTAAAAAAGATTGTTGACTCCTTGTACAGCTATTTTTCTTAGTAAAGCAGATCTAAGAACCTGTGCTAGCAGCCATCCTGGCTATGCCAGTGTTGGTTGCTGCCACAGGTCCTTAGGGGCGGAGACTTTGCCTCTTTCCGTATCACTAGTGTTTAGTACAGCATTTGGTACATAATAAATATTGATTTATTGATCGATATTGATGGAAGCAGGTTCTGCCTTGGAGAATATCTGTTAGAGGAATTTATTGTATAAAAAAACGAATGCCTTTCATAATTTAGTTTTCTTCTTGACCTGATCCTTGCCTCATACTTCTGATAGTGGCCTTTGCTGAGATGCATTTCATAAGATCTCCAGTTGTTATCCAAACATTAACTTGTATTGTCAACATTTCAGGGAATGTCCAGTAAGAGTGGATCATACTTGTAGTCAGCCTTGTCTAATTCAGTATGTCTGTGGTGGTGTGCAAAAAAAAAATTTTTTTCCCCTTCATTTCTAGAATCCTTTTCCAGACGCTTCAGGAACAGGTGTGGACAGAGGCCTAGTTTCCATTCTTAGACCAGAACAGAGTGTTTGTACTTGGTACTTAGAGACTTCAGGTGCTGATAATGTCTGGAGTGTGGCTGTTCCCCTTTCTTATTCAGAAAAAGGTAACTCTTGATTTGAGCTACACACTGTCCTCCAGCAAGCCAGTTAGTGCCTTTAACCTGAAGGTGACTCCCTTAGGTCACCTGTCTGTAGTTTCCTGTGGGTGGTATTTATTGGAGAAAGAAGATCTGTTACATTATTAGCCTTGTTAGATTTAATGAATGACCCCCAATTTTAATCCAGGTTTTAACTAACCACCAGTAGCCCTTGGTGAGTGTTCAACTCTACGTTTTTTTCTTCTCTTGGAAATTGTAAATTGAGGGACATGCCTTTCTCTCTTGTCCATCATAGTTCGTTTTCTACTTTGAAGTAAGTTTCTCAGTCTTCCCTCTTCTTCCCCATGCCCTTTTCCTTTTATAAATTTCTTTCATTGGCTGGTATAGCATACAGTGAGATCTGAAGGACGTGTACCTCCAGAGGGGGGGATGTTGGGCACTGAAAAGTTGTAGGCTTTGCTTGTCTGCACTAGTACATGGTTGGAGGATTTGAGAGACGTGATCTCTAGTAACTTAACTCTTTATTTTACTTCTAGATCCCATCCCTGGAGGCTGTAATCTGGAGTTTGATTTAGATGTGGATCCCAACATTTACTTGGAGTATAATTTATATGAAACAATGATCAAATTTGCCCCAGCAAATCTAGGACATGCCAGGTATGTATAACTCTCCAGGTTGCTTTTAGATTAAAACCTACTCTATTGTAAAGCTGTATGTAAAGGTGGCTCAGTGGTCAGAGTGCAGGACTTGGGAGTTAGGAAGATCTGAGTTTGAATCCTTCCCCTGGCACTTAGCCTTGTGACCTGGGGCAAGTCACTTAATGCTTGGTTCCTCAGTTTCCTGATTTGTAAAATGGAAGTGATAATACCCCCTGCCTCACAGAATTGTTGTTATTGTTTGTTATTCTGTCATTTCGGTTCTGTCCAGCTCTTCTCAACCCTATCTGGGGTTTTCTTGGCAAAGATAACTGGAGTAGTTTGCTATTTCCTTCTCCAACTCACTTTACAGTTGATGAAACTGAGGCAAACAGTAATGGTTAAATGACTTGCACAGAGTCACACAGCTAGACACTTGTCTGAGGTTGGATTTGAACAAGATTAGAACAAGATTATACATATAATTAACAAGCATTTATTAATTACCTACTATATGTTTCAGGGACTCTGCTAATTGCTGGGATTCTAAAGATCAAATATGTTGGGCAGTTAGGTGACAAAGTATAGAGAGTGACAGGCCTGGAGTTAGGAAGACTTGATTTATTAAATTTTTTTTTTTAAGCAATTGGGGTTAAGTAACTTGCTCAAGGTTACACGGCCAGTTATTTTTGGGTGTGGTGCTGAGTGTCTGAGCCCGGGATTTGATCTCTAGGTCATCCCAACACTGGAGCCGGTGCTCTTACTCGCTGAGCCACCTGGCCGCCCCCAAGACTTGATTTCTTATGTGGCCTCAGACACTACTAGCTCTGTGACTCTGGACGAGTCACTTAACCCCATTTGCCTCAGTTTCCTCTTCTGTAAAATGGGCTAGACAAGGAAATGGCAAACCCCTCCAGTGTCTTTGCCAAAAAAGACCCAAATGGGGCCATGAAGAATTGGGTGTGACTGAAACAACTGAACAACAAAAAACAAAAAAAAGACCAAAAAAATTAGGAAACATCCTACCCTCAGGGAGCTTTCATTGTGTTGGAGGAGACAAAAATATACACATATACTTAGATATACAAAGTAGTTTTAGTGGTGGTAGTTAACAATAACTAGCATTTATGCCAGCTACCAGTTATAAATGTGATCTCATTGGAAATAGTTTTGGAAGGTAGGATGTCAGCATATTGGGGATTAGGGAGAAACTTCAAATAGAAAATGATGAATCTCAAACCTTAGTCTTTTTTTTGGGGGGGGAGCTTTTTGGAAGGTAGTTGGGGTTAAGTGACTTGCTCAAGGTCACATGGCTAATAAACCTCAGTCTTAAGGGATTCTTTGAGCAAAGGTGAAAAAGGGAATGCATTCCAGTCATGGAGAGGGAACTGTACAAAGGCACCAAGATGGGAGTGTCAGTGTGAGGAATGGCCAGAAGGCTCAGTGGGCTGAACGAAATAAAGGAGAGTTATATATAATGAGATTAGAAAGGCAGGTTCGGGCCAGGTTATGAGGACTCTTTCAAATACCAAGAAGAATTTCAATCTGACCATAGAGTATGGGTTCTTACATTCTGGTCTGTAAACTTGTCTTTTTTAAACATATTTTGGTAACTGAATTTCAATATAATTGATTTCCCTTGTAATCATATATTTTATTCACTTAAAAACATTTTTTTTTCCCTGAGAAGGAGGCTAAGCTTCACCAGAATGCCATCAGGATTCATGACACCAAAATGGCTAAGAAACTATCCCCTCCAGACTATAGGGGGATATTGGAGAATCAACACAAATTAAGAAAATAAATCTTCAGCCAAGTAGTAGGACAGAAAATAAATCTACAGAAATAATCAGCATTTTTATCCAGCGAGTCTGAAAAGTTCTGGTGCAGTTTTAAACTTGAATAGCTTATATAAATAATTTCTAATAGTTATTCTAACCAGTAAAATGGATAGAAGGGTGAATTTCAGTTAAAACAACAAAATGTGTTAAGTATCTGATTATTCACCTTTGGCAAGACACATAAAAGGCTTAAATACAACTACCAAGCAGGTTTTATAGACATAAAAGGAAGATCTACATATAACAGAAGTATTTAATGTTCCTGACTATGATGTGCTAATATAGTCAGTATTACAGAACTCCTTAACAAGCACCATACCAATGAAAATAGCAAGAAAATGTTATATAGAATTAAATGAAATAATAATGTTCCGGTGAAGGGACAAAAGATCAAGAATATAAAAGGAAACTGGCAAAAAAAAAAACCAGTTAAGAAGTAATGGTATCGTCAGCTTTCAGATTCTATTATGAAATAGTAATTATCCAAAGTATACTAGTTTTTAAAAAGAAATGTATATGAATGGAATAATTTAAATGAGCATGATTTTAAAAAACAAACTTGGGCAATAATTCCCTGCCAGTGAAGCTGTTAATTGGTCTAACCATTTTGAAAAGCCATATGGAACGATACAAGAAAAATTAGAAAATTATTACATTCCTTGATACAGTGATTTAACTTGTAAGTTAATACCCCAAAGGAGGTCATCAATAAGAAGAAAAGCCCCATGTGTACAAAAATATTCCTGGTTTTCATTTTATCTCTTCGTCCTCTCCCTGCCTTGCATGGTGATTTCCTGCATACAGTAGGTTAATAAATGCTGGTTGTACTGAATGGATCATTAAACAGAGAAATGGAATTTACCAGTCCTCAAACATGAAAAGTACGACTGTGAATTTTCTATAATTTAAATATAATTTTAAGCTTTTTCTTTTAAGTCTATAAAATTGTTTTAAGTGCTAGTTTTCTGTTTTTTGCTTATATTTGACACTTAAGTTGTAAGGGAAGAGTGTTTTTGCTTCTGCTTAATTGTGTTTTGTTTCAGAGGCACAGATCCTCCACCTTGTGATCTGGGGACTGGCCTGGACTCCAGATGGAGGTTGCAGTATGATGTCTATCAGTATTTTTTGCCTGAGAACAACCTCACTGAAGAGGTGTTACTAAGACATATGCAGAAGATGTCTGTGGTGTCTCAGATAGAAGCCAGTGGTTTCAAAGTAAGTACGGAATTTGGTGGTGTACCCTAAAAGTCACTAAACTGTGCATTCCCTTTGATCCATTAATTGTACTTTTAGACCTTTGATACCCCAAAGAGATCAAGCAAGGAAAAAAATGACCCATATATAGAAAAGTATTATCAGCAGAAAACTGAAAACTAAGAGGGAATGACTGAACAGATTTTGATACGTGAATATAATGGATTGTTAGTGAGCTGTAAGAATTGATGAAAGGAATGCTTTTAGAGAAAACTAGGGAAACATATATGAACTGATGCAGAGTGAAGTGATCAGAACCAAGAAAAGAACTTATACTATTCAATGAAAACAAGGATAAAAAGGAATGCTGGATCTTCCTCTTTGCAATCAGGTGCCCAGTCTTTGGCATGGTCTGAGGGATGCAAAGTAAGTAAAGAAAAAATGAAAAGAAAAAGTAGCTTCTCAGAAGCCACTGAGATATGGTTAGCCCTTGTAGGGTTGTGAATTCATTCTATTTGGTTTCTAATCTTGTGAAATTACTCCACAAAAGACTTAGTCTCATGCCTTGTTGTTCCATGGAGGTCACAGTAGGTTCTAGAAGGTCATATTGGCAAAGGACAGACTTGGGTATGTTGTACCAAATTTGCAATTTGTATGTTGTGCTCAGCATAGGACTGTTGGTCTCCTGTCTGAAGTCCAGCCTAATCTCTGAGAAGCTTATTACACATTGTCCACAAAACTTTAACTCCTTGAAATACTGAACTGTCATTTTTGGGAGTCTTTACTAATGCCATCACAAGATGGTTTACATATTGTGAATTGACCTGTTTAAAATGCATGAGTATTGGTTGAGAACAGGGATGACCTGATGGAGTGATACAGAGAAGATAAATGTGGGCATTATTTATCTACCATCATAATAGTCGCACAAACAATCTTTGATTGAGTTTGAGGAATATAGTGGGCTCAAAATAAGCCAGGCACCATAAATGTGAAACTTTTATTTCTTCCTGCACAGGGAAGAGGGGACTGCTGTTAGAGCCTGAAAAATCTCAGTTTTTCAAGCAAGATAAATTCTTAAGTTTTATTGAGCTGCAAAAACTTTCATTGATAAAATCCTAACCCTCAGAGTGACTATACTCTTGCATAGGCACAGTGCCTCGCACGCTATAGGCACTTAATAAATGTCCATCAGTGGACTGATTGATAGGCAGGTGACCCTGCTTAGTGTCTAAATCAGGGAGGCTTTGAAACTTTGAAATCATCTAGAAAGCAAATGATTAAACTTTAGAATAGTTTAACATTTATGTATTAGTGGTATCATATAAGGCCACCCTAGAGGTAGGTTATGGTGTGTGATAGAAATAGTAATTCATGATTGGCATTTCAAAACAGATGCATCGGCGTTAGGATGGGTGCATTGCACACTGTTGTGTAATGTTGAACCATGTGAGTGGTCAACAGTGTTGTTTAGCTCCTGTGACAAAGGAAAAACGGAAACTTGGAGGTGAGGAGGTAAATAGCCCATTTGCAAAATGGAGGCCCAGGTGAGCTAGAAGACAATTCAGTTCATCATCAGATGTCCTTCATGGATTTTGTTTCTTGTCATTTCCACAGCCTAGGTTATGAAAATTTGAAAACTTTGGAAGGGCTTTGTGAAGATGCCTTGTTACGTCTTGTTCCTGATGGGGGTGGTGCAAAAGCTCTATGCTCCGAAGCATTTGGGGGTCTGCTCTGTGGAAGACTATTTCCACAAATTGTTTTTTAAATCTTTACTACGGGTGTATTGAGCTTGTGATATGTTGAGTGGAGTTTTTGTTTAATTTTGGGCACAAAGTAATCAAGCTGTCATTTTGTATTTCAGGTTGCTACTCTGAAATCTAGTGATAAGACCATTGTTTACTTCTCATCTGTCCCAGGACAGGGTGTGATTTATAACGTCATTGTACGGGACCCAGCTTTAAATACATCAACTGCATATGTTCCTGCTCACACATATGCCTGCCACTTCAATACTACCCTAGATAATTGTTCTTCTCTTGGTGAGTGCATTAATCCATTCATCTAAATCAAGAAAGAACCCTTCGACTCCAAACACTGGTCTTGGCAAATGAGGAATTTCAATGTGATTATCAGTGTTCCTGCCATCATTTTTCATTTTTAGCCCCAACGAGCTAAAATTTGTTATCTTTTTTATTTTTGTCGTCTGTGTTGTTTCCCCCAGCTGATGTTTCTTTACCCATTTACTATACTCTATATTGGGGGTGGGGAACCTGCTGCTTCGAGACTCTAGATCTTCCGTGCTTTCCTTTTAAGTCCGGTAAGACCTTCCTCCTTTCAGACAGACCTGCCTCTTTTCCTTGACTCCATATCATTTCTCTTCCATATCTTTTGCTTGCATCCTGAGATACTCTAGAGAATACCAATATTACATATCATTTCTCTTCCATATTTTTTTCTAGCATCCTGAGATGCGCTAGAGAATATCTGGAGAGAAATTTCTCTTTAAAAAACATTTCCGCAATTTTATTTATCTTTTGTTTTTTAAATCACCTTCATTTCCAAATTTATCTCTTCTATTTATTTTAAAAAATATATGTGCATTTATTTATAAATTTTATATATGTGTACATGGTTCTAAGTTAATTTCAATATTTAGTTTTAGTAGCTATAATCTAAAAAAGATAACTCAGTAAGATATGTATCTGCAAATGAAAGAGGTGCATTTTTTATTGTACTTGCTTAATAATTTTTTTCATCTTTTTAAAAAAAGTTAAATTTATATTTTTTACAATGAATGAAAACCCACTTTTGCTTCCTTCCACTTCTCCTCCCCAGCCCCTAGAAAAGAAAAAAAAAACCAAACCAAACCCTTGTAACAAATATCTATGGTCAAGCAATGAAGATTCTTGGATTTTTCCATGACTAAAAAACCCCAAACTTTCATCCTCCACCCTGAGTCTGTCACCTCTGTGTCAAGATGTGGATAGAATTTTTCATCCTGAGTTCTCTGGAATCTTGGTTGGTCATTCCCCCTATCAGACTTCTTATTTCTTTCAGAGCTGTGTCTGTGTTATCTTTATGATGTTACTGCTATGGTGTCAAATTGCCTGCCTGATTTTGCTGCTCTGTTTCCCTTCGTATAAGTCTTCTCTGATGTCTTTGAGACCACACCCTTCTTCATTTCTTATAGCATAATAGTAGTCCATCATATTGATATACTATAGCTTGTTAAGCCATTCTCTAGTTAATGACCTCCCCTACCCCCAGTTTCCACTTTTTTTTTTACCATGCAAAAAGAGTTCCTATAAATATTTTTCTACATATGAGCCATTTTTCTTTTTCTTTGATTTCTTTGGGAGTATAGACCTATTAGTGGTATCAATGGATCAACGGGTAAAGAGAATTTTTTAAATTGGGGGGCATAGTTCCAAATTTTTTTCCAGAATGGCAGGACCAATTCGCAGCTTCACCAACATTGTATGAATTGTCTTATTTTCCAGTCTCTTTTCCTATTCCATGAGCCATCTCCCCGTAACAAAGAATAAAAAAGAAAGAAAAATTAAACAGAACTAACCAGCATATCAAGAGTCTGGTAGTATGTGCAAGAAGGAGATGACTGATGTTCTAGCTCAGGTTAGGACAAAATCCCTTTCAAAGTTAAGGTCTTGGGTTCCCCCTGTTGAAATTTTCTGATTTCTTTATCAATATCAGACCACATTATTAAATGGGTAGAATGAGTATCTTTGATAAAGAGATTGAAAAATGAGAATGAAAACCAGCAACAGAGATGGAAGGAGGCATCTTGGAAGCATGGAACCTGGGGGAATCCTTTCATATCACCTTGATGTATGGCCTTGGGAAACTCTTTTAATTCCTTTGAATGATTTTCCTCGTCTGCTAAATAAGGAAGTTTTGAATCATGAGTAAAAAGGTCCTGCAACAAATAGAAATACCCTCAAATTTGTGACTATTGGTAAATGTGATAGCTGGCTGAGCACTCGGTAACCTCATAATTCCCCCCTTCTCCTACCACTGGTAGGTTGATAACCATCATCATGATAAAACAGGAAAGCTTCTAAACCAAGGGTGTGGAGCTTGTAGCCTCAAGGCCACATGTGGCCCTCTAGGGCTTCAAGTACAGCCCTTTGACTGAATCTAAACTTCATATAATAAATCTCCTTAATAAAAGGGTTTGGTCTGTAAAACTTGGACTCAATCAAAAGGCCGAACCCAAGGACCTAGAAGGGCACATGTGGCCTTGAGGCCACAGGTTCCTCACCCCTGTTCTAAACAGGCTGATAATTCCCAACAAACAGATCTCTGAGGGAAAAAAGCACTTTGGTTTTGTTTTATGAAAGTGTGAGGAATTTTAATATGACACTTGAAGAATAGGTGACCTTGTTTTAAAAATATATCAAGGGATCATTCTCTTTTCACTTGATTCTAAAGAGCCATGAGCATGACAGTGGCAAATTTAGGGAGTAGTTTTATCTTTTTTCCTTTGAATAATTATTTTTCCCAATTCCATATAAGAACAGTTTTAAACATTCATTTAAAAATTTTTGAGTTCCAGATTCTCTACTTTTCCCCTCCCTGAGATAGTAAATAATTTGATATTGGTTATACATGTGCAGCCATGCAAAACATTTTTCCATATTATTTATGTTGTGAAGGAAAAAAACCAACCCTCCCCCCCAAAAAAAACCAGCTGTGAAAAAAAGCAAGTGAAATGCTTTGATTGAACAGTTTTATCTCAGAGAAACTAAGTTAGAGTAAATTTGAGAGTAGAGTCATGGGATCAGATTTTCATTGACACCAGGAAACATTTAATTACCATACTTCATTATTAATTATGTTAAGACATAAGGAAAAAAAAACTTTCTTCACTGCAAGTTGTGCAGTTAGTAAAATGGGTTTTAATTTTTAGCACTGTGACTTTCATTGTATTAATAGATGCTTTTGGGATTTATGCTTTGAAGCAACGATTTCATCAAGTCCAGAAATATAATTAAGTGCTTATTTTGTGGGCTTGGAGGATGGCATAAAAGCTATCATATTGGTCCAGATCAAATAAGATGAACTTTAATAAGGATCCATGTAAAATTCTTTGCTTATGAATTTGATTTTTTTTTCACTCAGGTATAAGAGGTTAGAGCATGGTCTGGCAACACATCATCTGAGAAAGATTTAGAGTTATGGTGGATAAACTCTGTGTGACAGAGTGAGATGTGGCCAAAAACATTAATCCAAATTTAGGCTGCATTTAAAGACATAGTGTCTTGAACATGGAAAGCCATCAGTAATTGCATTGTTCTTCTCCCTGGTCAGACTTCATCTGCAGTATTGTGTTCAGTTCTGACTATTATATTTTAGAAAGGGTATGGACAAGCAGGAAAGTGGGGCACTTATATGGTGGCACCATACTCTGCCTTGCTGACCAGATGTGTTTCTGGATGGAGATGAGAGAAGCTAAGGCCACAGTATTGTTGAATATCTTTGCGGTGTTTGGGCAAATACATGAACTGTATTTTTTATGTATTTTTATGTATTTGTAATTTTATGAACTGTTCACTGACTTTCAAATGCCTCATTTCGTTCTAACATTTAACCTGAACTAACAGGGTTACTGGCATTAGGCTCAATCTCTCAGCTGTCCCAAGGGATTAAGCATGCTATACTTTGACCCAGTGGGCAGAATTAGTAGTAGTGGGAGAGGCAGGAGATGGAGAGAGGCTTGAAAAATTTAGTGACAATTAGAACCATGTACAAGCAGAATGTATACATGCCTCAGGATGAGGTGGAGGTCTTCAGACACAACCGGCTGACCACTTGGGAATGCTGTAGACTGTATAGGGAATTCTTGTTCATATGTGGGTTGGACCTGCACTCCAGAATATCTTCCAGCTCTGGGATCTTGTGCTTAGATTGGATATCACTGCTATTTAATATTATCAGTTAATTTTCCATTTTCTTTTCCTTTGACTAGAAGGACCAGAGCTTAAGAAGACCTCAAAGCATCAAGCTCTGTCAGTTTTATATAAGGCACTTTTAATAATCCCTGTAGGAAAGGCAGTGAGATAGTAGGATGAGGATTTTTATTGAAAAGCAAAATTTTTGGGTCAGTTTATACTCTTGGCCCTTCTGGTTGTTAATTAAGCCTAGGTAGCAATTCAGATGATTACCAAATATGACTCTTATTTTATTTTAATTATTTCTAGGAAGGCTTTCAACCAAAGTGTTTTTCACCATTTTTGCTATTCTTGGTCTCTTCATTTGTTTCTTTGGACACAGATTCTGGAAAACAGGTATTCTCTACCTTTTTAATGTATTTCTGTGTTCTTTTGAATGTTTCTAGTGTTCTATGGCCTAAACAAATAACATCTCAATACGTTTAACCAAATGTGTGAGGACTAGGAATTGCTTTGCATTTTGCCTTTCCTCAATACTTAGAATTTCATTTTTTTCCCCTCAAAAGAGAAAGTTGGTTTGGGTACACACATTGTGTGGCCTTACAGACTTTTGTCGGAATTTTTTATTTTTTAAAAGCTCTAGGTTAATGTGAATTTTTTTTGGGGGGGAATGATTATTGTATTTTATGTTGTGTAAATGAGACACCCATTGCGGTATCTAAAGAGTGTTTTATTTCTCATAGTCTGTGCCTGTAAAAATGCAGGCCACCAACGAATTTGTGTAGAGAAATTTAGAACTCTGAAGTCCACGGTAACAGATGGGATAGTAGGAGTAAGCAATGAGCTTATCCTGAATCTTGAAGAAATTGGCTGGTATTTAAACATCCCTAAGGCTATGAGGCCTTTGGGAAAGAAAAAAATCACTATTATATTTTCAACCAGAGAATCAGAATGAGCTGATAGAACTCGACATATATTATTAGCATTTTCTTAATTGCTGCCTCATTCATAGTCATAGCATATTCCTGTCATGTCTGACTAGGAAAGAAGAACAATATAGTGAATTTATGATGTGACAAATTGAGACCTTTTCCCATATGTGGGCAGTTATTGCTAAGCCCTTGGCTTCTTCAGACATTATTACTAGATTTTATATCAAAGTTATACAGTTTCTTTGATTACTCATGTTAAAAGGGAGAATGGTGTGGTAAGTCATTTAGTATCACATCTTTGGGGTTAGACTGCTTTAGGACTCAAAAGGTATAGATTTACCTCCTTTTTTTTAATGTTACTTTTTTAATTGATATCTTTTGTTTTATACCACCTCATTGTTAAATGTGTAGATTGTAAACTCAATTGTACTTTTCCTACTTAAAGACTTATCCCTTGTAACAAAATGTTGAAGAAAGGAAAAAAAAATCAGTTAAGCAAAATTAGCCAACACATCAACCATTTTGCTTCTCTAATTCATTTTGCATAGACTAATACTAGAATTTAATGTGTAATCCTTGACTGGAGTCAAAGTTGGGGTGGTCTGTGTATGTATGCTAGGTGGCAGGGTGAGTAACAGGCTCAGATAATGACAAATAGTAACAGGCTCAGATAATGACAAATTTGCCTCATTCACACAGTGGATAATTGAGAGATGATATGTATATATTAGACTTATGCCCTGCTGTCATTACTGTGAGCACTTTTCAAGATTAATAGTATTGAATGGCTGATAATTCCACTCAGTTCTGTTCTGCCATATAACATATATATATTTTTATTTATTTTTGCTTTTTGGAGGGCAATTGGGGTTAAGTGACTTGCCCAAGGTCACACAGCTATTTTTTTGTGTTAAGTGTCTGACGCCGGATCCGAACCCAGGTCCTCCTGACTCCAGGGCCAGTGGTCTATTCACTGCGCCACCTAGCTGCCCTTTCTTGTTCCTTTTTCACTCAAGTGTTCTAATATCTAGGAACTTGAGGGTGTATTGTTAATGAGGAGAGAACGTTAGCTTAAAAATTAACCACTGTACTTAAATACAGAATATTGAACTGTGGTTTCCTTTTTGTGGTTTATTTTTAGAACTGTTCTTCATAGGCTTTATCTTCGTGGGATTCTTTTTTTATATATTGATTACAAGATTAACTTTTCTTCAGTATGATGGTAAGTAAAAATAAGCTTTTTGCTGAGTTGAGAAGGGAAATGTTGAGTTAGTTGCTTGATAGCTGATACTGAATGCTTGGCATAGTGGATGGAGAGCTGCCCTCTGAGTCAGGGAGACCAGGGTTTGAGTCCAGTATTTGACACATACTGCTTTGTGTATCTGTGGACGCAAGTCACTTAGCACTTTAAAGTTTTAAATTGCAGGTAGTTGCTGATCTGCGTTGGTGGAGGGAGTTCCCTATACCTGTGAAGTCACAGGTCCAGACTGACTGTTGCTGTTATATATCCTTACACAAATGTGAATGGAGTATGATGATCACTGTCACATTTTAATCCTTCAAGAAGAATGCCAGGGATGAGAGGACAGCTTGGAAAGCTATAGGTTGAACTTAGAAAAGAAAAGCTGTATAGAGTTCTGCATTTTCATGTATACTCCTCTTTTTCTGTTCTACTATGTACGTGGAAATGTCTGTTTTATTTGGTGTTTTAAGTTCAGAATAAAAATAAAATAGAAAACATCACTACCAATGATAGTGTCGGAGTATGTTTGGAATGTTGATTAGTCCACTGCCTACAAGCTACTACTTCTACAGGATTAAAAAAAAAACAATCTTCCCCCAATTTTATGTAAAGATAATTTATAACATTTTTTTAATATTTTGAGTTCCCGCCCTACCTTGCCCCCCTCATACTGTGAGATGGTAAGCACTTTGATACAGTTTATACATGTGCTATCATACAAAATATTTCCATGTTAGTCATGTTGTGAATATGTTTGTTTTTAGAGGTGCCTTTGCCTCATTTATGATGGAACTACATTTGTTTGCCTTTGGTTCTAGAGTTTTTCTGGAATTAAAAACAAAATTAGTGGATTTTTATGACACTGACCTGCTTAGTGCTAAACTTGTCAGAAGATTTTGTAAACCCGAGCTCCTGTCAGGGCCACGATTAACATACCTTGGGGCAGGCTTCTTGGAGAGTACCTCTGTGAACTGGGCTGACATGTTTTTTGTGAGCAGTTGAACACACCTGTGATTTTAAATCCTAGTGTGTCATAGAAGTTAAGGCTGAGTTTGTTTGCTTCAAGTCATGACTGCTGAAAAGAGTATGGAAATGTGAGTAAAATGGTTTTCTTTCCCCCCTCTTTGTATAGATCGCCTGATTTTGACTGCAGTTGCTGGAGGTGTTGGTGGAATTCTCCTGGTGATGGTTTGGTGGAGATTTGGGTTGATCCTGATTTGTATGCTCTGTGTTGGACTGGTACTGGGATTCCTCATCTCATCGGTGGCTTTCTTTACTCCACTAGGTAGGAGATCATATGGCTATATGTTTAGGCCCTTTGTTCAAGGAATTAAATTAAATAAAAAAATTAAATTCAATAAAATATATTTAAATATTGGAAAAGTATCCTCAACTTGTTACAAAATCAGGGGTGACTTCCATTGTATAATTTTTTTTTTTTAGGGAAAGAATTTATAACCAGTTTCCCAAGTCTTTCTACCACAATCTCCAAAAGCCCTACCTACCTTTCTTCACCAGTCATTAGCATGCACAAACTAATCCAATCAGGCAGATCCTTCCAACATATTGTAGCATACTTGTTCCTGCTTTGGTGTCTGTGTTTCTAACATTCCTCTAGCTTGAAAAGACTTTTCTACGTTTGATTCATCTTTTAATCTCCATTCACAGCTCTTCCTGTCTTCTGAACTGCTGTGGCATTTATGATGCTGCCTTGCTGCTCAATTCTTAATTCTGTTATTGCCTTGTTCACTGTTATTTCGTGGGCATTAATCGTGTTTCTTTACTATATCAATCTATCTGTCTGTCTGTCTATCTATCTATCTATCTATAGTGTGTGTGTGTGTGTGTGTATGTATATGTACATGTTTTCTCCCTCAATAGAATGTAAGTTCCTGTTGAGGGCAGGGATGCTTTTATTTTAGTCTTTGTTTCCCCAAATGCTTGGAATGCATAGATACATAATGAATGCTTTTTATAGTTGTGTTTTAAAAATATTTTTATTTATTTCTTTTATTTATTATTATATTATTTTATATACTTATATTACATATTTATGTAATTATTTCATTAAATTTTCCAAATTACATGTAAAAAAATTGTAACAGTCATTTTTTTTTTTAAGCAATCGGGGTTAAGTAACTTGCTCAAGGTTACACGGCCAGTTATTTCTGGGTGTGGTGCTGAGTGTCTGAGCCTGGGATTCGATCTCCGGGTCGTCCCAACACTGGAGCCGGTGCTCTTACTCGCTGAGCCACCTGGCCACCCCTAACAATCATTTTTAAAAATTTTGAGTTCCAAATTCTCTCTCTCCCTTCCTCTTGGCCCTCCCTCCTCTTTGAGACAGTAAGCAATTTGATTTTGATTATACATGTAAGGTCATACAATATGTATTTCCATATGAACCATGTTACAAAAGAAAACATAAATAAAAACATTAAAAATACATAAAGTAAAAATAAAGTATGCTTCAGTCTGCATTCAGAATTCATCACTTCTGAAAAATAAAGAATTCATCAGTTCTCTCTCTAGAGATGGATAGCGTTTTTTCATCATGAATCCTTTGGAATTGTCTTTCATGGTTGTCTTGATCAGAATAGCTGTGTCTTTCACAGTTGATTATCTTTACAAAATTTCTATTACTGTGTACAGTGTTTTCCTTGTTCTGCTTAGTTTGCATCAGTTCATATAAGTCTTCCCAGGTTTTTCTGAAACTATCCTGCTAGCCATTTCTCACAGCATAATAGTATTCTATCACAATCATATGCCAAAACTTGTTCAGCCATTCCCCAGTTGAAATAGATCCCTTTCCCTTTTGTTCGACTTCTTTGGGATGCAGAGATGGCTTTATTTTGTTAAGCTCATTGAGAGCAAGTATCATGTATTATATTTTGTAGCATTTCTACCAGCGGTTCTGAACACAGAGAGCCTGTTTAAAAAAAACCTCAAAATTTATGTGGGCTGCTTTTGTTGTTTATGTAAAAAATTTCAGTTCATCAGACATTAAATACTTACTGGCAAGAGAGTACTGTGCTAAGCATTTATAATCTAATAAGGGCAGAACACACACATGTAGATAACATTTTTATGAATGTGTATTATTATGTTGTGAGAGTAAAGGGGTGGGGAGTGTGGTGGCTGTTACCAAGGTGAGAAATTAAAGGATGACTCCCTGGAAGAAAGGCATTTCAGTTGAAATTTAGGGGATGGGTAGTTTCTTATGTACTTAGGACATCTAAAAAGACCCTGGAGAGGAATGTTTAATACTATTTTTTAAATTAAAAAAACTTATTTTAAATTTTTACAATTTTTTTTTGCATTTTGAAGGGGGAAGGCTAAGTGACTTGCCCAAGGTCACACGGCTAGTAAGTGTTAAGTCTGAGGCCAGGTTTGAACTCAGGACCCCCTGACTCTAGGGCCAGTGCTCTATTACTGTGCCACCTAACTGCCCCAATGTTTAATACTATTGTCCTTTTCCCTTTGAACACAAAAGGAAATGGCTTGTTGTCTTCTGTGCTGCCTTACCTTCTTGCTGCTGCTTCTGCTTCCTCCAAAAAAAGGATATTTCTTGTGACCTTTAGGAGCTCGGTCTTATTCTATAGACACATATTCCATCGACTCATGTATGGGGATTTGGTTTGAACACAGTTTTCACTGTAGGCTGTTCTTGGAATATACTTTTATTCTGTTAATGTTGTATATGAGACCCATTTTAGTGAGAGTTGATAGCTAAGTATAATACCAGTTACTTAATAGCATCACTTAGTGACATATGTGTGTGTATGTATATATATTTTTATACACATAGACATATAATGTGTGTATATAATCATGTACATGTAGATCTCATAAGATAAAGAAATAATTTATTGCCTTTTCAGATTTTTATGCCGTTCTAAACACTGTAAATCCGAGGTCCATAACTTTCATTTGCAACAGTGTATAAGGAGCTAAAGTATGTTTGTTTCCTTTATGTTGAAAAGATTATATTTCATGTGGACTACTTGTGACTAATGATTTTTTATTTTTCTTTTCCAGGAGACTTGAAGATTTTTCACGATGATGCTGTGTTCTGGGTGACTTTTTCTTGTATGACTATTTCGATTCCGGTAGTTTTCATAGGTTGCCTAAGAATTGTAAGTATGTCATGATGATTTTTACTCATTGTGTGGTTCTAAACATCGATGTTTTGTGTACTAAAGTAATAAATACTTGTTTAAAAAAGTAAGGGGAACATTTTTGAAGATACAAAAGGAAACCAAAGAGACTGTTGTGATTATAGAGACTAATTGACTCTGTGTGTGTGTGTGTTTTCCATACTGGAACGGCTGCCTTGGGTCATTGTAGGTTACCCTTTTAATAGCCACTTTTCAAACATTTTTGTTGAGGTAATTTTGGGGGCAGCTAAATGGCACAGTGGACAGAAGGCTGGGCCTGGAGTCAGGAAGACTCATTTTCCTGAAATCTAATCTGGCCTCAGACACTAAAATGAGCTGGAGAAGGAAATGATGAACCACTTCAGTGTCTTTGCCAAGAAAACCCCCAGTGGGTCAAGAAGAGTTGGACATGAATGAACAACAATTTTTGGGGAAGTATAGGTCAGACTTGATGGCCTTGGAGGACCTTCCAATTCTGTGATATTTTGTGGCTTAGTAACATAATGAAAAGTTTGACCTTTTTCACTTTGACGTATTGGAGAAGGCACTTGGTGTATGATTGTAGCTAAATCATTTTGACCTGTCTCTTGTTTCCTCACCTATAAAATGGATATACGCTTTTATGACCCACCTCACAGCACTGCTGGAAGGAGGTAGCGTTGTAAGCCTTAAAGTACCATATAACTTAATAAGTAATTTGTTAAAAGGGGTAAAGAGTCAACATACCACATAGGAATTGCCTGGAAATTGAAATCCTCCATCAAGGTTAATATCATCTTAGAGTAAGGCTTATTCAGAATAAATATTTATTAAATTAATTGATGCCTGAATATGCCCAAGCAAGTATGGATCTCATATGAGAATGCAAGCAATTTATAAAGTAGATAAAATATTTTTGCTGTCTGTCACGGTGACAGTAACCCTTCCTGAAGTCTCACAGCTTTTCTACAGGCAACCCTTGATAGGTTAGGCAAGGATTTTTCCTTTAACTTGCAGTAACATTTGACTGAGATCAGCATTCTTTTGGAGATTGGAGTGTAAGACTTTTTCACATCATCTCTTGCAGCTGAACATACTGACTTGTGGGATTACCGGCTCCTACTCTGTGGTCGTAGCCATTGACAGCTATTTTTATACCAGCCTTTCATATATCACTTTGAATGTTCTTAAGAGAGCAGTCAACACCAATTTCAACAAAGCTTACACCAATGTGCCTTTTCAAACTAATGGTAAGTATATAAACCAAAGGACTAATAGTGCGACCAGTTGGGAATGCCGATGCACTGATAATGCAGGTTGTCCCCGAAAGTCTTAAGGTAGTTTTAAGTTCAAGTATATGTTTCCAGCTAGCTCAAAACTATCTACAAGAAAGCACTCAATGAGGTGAAATTCCTTCACCTTCAAACACAGCCTGTATATACAACAGTGCACATTAAGATTTTTTATTTTATTTTATGAGGAAGGCAAGGCAATTGGGGTTAAGTGATTTTTCCCAAGGTCACACAGCTAGTAAGTGGTTCAAGTGTCTGAGGCCAGATTTGAACTTGAGTCCTCCTGTCTCCAGGGCCAGTGTTCTATTCACTGTGCCATCTAGTTGCCTCCACATTAAGGTTTGCAAAACTCTTGACCTTAAAGCTTGTTGTTAACAGTAACTTTTGGCATTGGGGAGGAAAGGGTTTAAATTCATGTGATGGGTTCCAGTTTGAGTAAAATTTCATAATATTGAATGGGTTTTTGCACCCCACTTCTTCCACCCCCTAGAATTAAGATCTAATCAACTCAAGGAAGAGATAAAAACAGCTCCCTGTAGAGCTCTGAGTGTGTACAACACAGAGTAGATGCTTAGTGCATTTTTGTTGAATTAAGCACTTATGGTGTTTCTGAGCATAGGAACTGCCTGACTTATTTTTCTGTGGGCTCCCTTGATTTACTCGTGGTGTTAAATGTTAGACCACAGGAATAGATAGATGGTATACTGGCTGGTCTGTATTAAGGGCAGCTAGATATTGCAGTAGATAGAGAACTGGGTCTGGAATTAGGAAGACTCATCCTCATGACATGGTTCAAATCCCACCTCAGACAACTAGCTGTGTGACCTTGGGCAAGTCACTTAACTCTGTCTGAGTTTCCTAATCTGTAAAAAAGAACTGGAGAAGGGAATGTTGCCATTCCACTGTCTTTGCCAAAATGGGGTCATGAAGAGTTGGATACAACTGAAATGAATACACATCAAGAAAATACTGGCTAGAGTTCTGGAGTTAGAAATCGGGAAGACCCAAATTCAAATCCTGCCTCAATTACTAGTTGTATGACCCCAGGCAAGTCATTTAAAATCTGTTTGTCTCAGTTTCCTCATCTGTAAAAATGGTGATAATAATAGTACCTACCTCTTAGAGTTGTTAAGTTTACGTGAGGTATTTGTAAAGTACTTTGCTAACCTTAAAGTGCTATGTAAATATTAGTTATTAGCTATTTTATTTCTTCTCTTTGGCTCCTCTATGCTACAGGATATAGGCACAATTAGGATCTATCTGATTTTCTAGGGCACCCCAGTTATTTCTTTATCTAACCCTCCCTCTTCCCTGGCTTGCCTTTGGAAGGGCCTGAGAACTGGAATGGGGAGATTTAAAAATGAAAGGGAATTGAACAGAGACTATAATAGGTATTCCATAAATCACTTTTGAAGCAGCATCCATATTGTAAACCTTTTCTTCCACCCCCATTCTAGTCATACCTCCATGTAATTCATTCACTTCAAATTATAAGAAATTATAACAACAAATATTAAAGTGAATTAGTTACATTTTGTCTCTTTTTAACTACTCAGAAGGGGCAAGAAAGGCCTATTCATGTCAGTGACGGGGACCTATACTCCCATCCAGTCAGGTACCAATAAAGGTGGCTGGGAAAAGGGTGGCATCTAGCATTTGCCTTCAGTGTATGCAAAACGTCCTTTAAGTGTGATTGATCATCATAGTAGCAGTATATTAAGAGATTAATCGATTAACACATAATAATGATCATAATTAATATTTATATAGTGAGTACTATATGCTAGGTAGACACTGAACTAAGGGCTTTATAATTATCTCATTTCATCCATTTGAACCTGGGAGGTAAGTGCAATTATTATCCTCATTTTACAGATGAGAAAACTGAATTTAAATCTGTTTAATTTTAAAATATAAATTTCAACTGTACATCTCTCTTATTTTGTAGACTTTGTTATTCTGGCTATCTGGGGAATGTTGGCAGTGAGTGCAGTTACATTACAGATCCGGAGAGAGAGGGGGCAACCATTTTTCCCTCCCCACCCATATAAAATGTGGAAACGAGAAAGGGAACGCAGAGTCACGAACATTCTGGATCCCAGCTACCACGTTCGTCCACTGAGAGAGAGACTCTATAGCAAGTTAACACAGTTGAAGCAACTATTTAAAGGGGAGGAGACAGCAGGAGAAAGAACGCCTCTGCTGCTGTGATGGAGGGGAAGCCCTGTCATTGTTTCCCTTTTATCCAAAGGACCAAATCGGCATGAACATTGGAAGCAGTGCTTGTCAATTATGGTGCTATGCTTTGATTGCTTAGGAAGTCCAGAGTGTCTGAAGGTCAGATGCTATGTGTTGCTTGGATACTGTGTTAGGCTCCCTGTGCTTGTTAGCAAAGTTTGATGTGCCTTCAGGACATTCTCATGATAAAGCAGTGTTCAGAGAGGCAGCATTTTTGTCTAGACATTGTTGAGGGGGAGGGTGTCTATGGAGGCAGGGGTGGTGTGGGGTGAGTGAGATGGCAGGAAATGTCTGTTGATGGTAAGTTTTCCCGTTTTAAATTATTTGAAAAGAGAACTTTGAGTTTAATGTTCAACTTATCCAATAAATATAGATAATAAGGAAGGAAAAGCATATGGGCTGGTAGGGATATGGAGTGGAGAAATGTATGCTAAGGCCCATTGTCATTTCATTCTTGAATTCCCTTAATATTTCTCCCAGCCCCTTAAGATGTTTCTCTTTTAATTTGTCTAATTATGGTGGTGGTTTATGCAAATCTTAGACAATCTTTATTTGTGGTTGCTGAAGGGAGTTAAGGGTCTACCCACCGTCAGTATACCTAAAGTATACTGAGTGTTCTTTGAAAATTTTAGAGACTATATAGGATGAGGAATGATTCATTTAATTATCAGAAGCTGCCTAATATGTTCTCTCTCATTAGACCTTTCTACTCTTTCTCATTAGACTGTATCATGGAAAAGGCAACCTTTCTTTTTTGGTTTAAAATAGAACAAACACATCTGATGTTTCAACTGCTGAAAAGAGGTAAAAAATTTATACATCCAATGAAGCTTTGTGGCAGACTTAGTTTTCAAAATCCAAATAAATGGCCGGTGTTGCCTTTTTATGGGCATTTCCAACATAACACTAAAAACTTCAAACAAACGTTTTTTGAGAGTATGTGGGTTGTGTTTTTCTTTTAGAAAAGAACTTACACTCATTAGCTTTCATTCCCTTTCTTGCAAAATCAAAATCAAGTATTTTTTACATTTTGACTCTTGTTAGCCGGTGTTGGCACGAATATAAAAAAACTTGCCTGACAGTCTCTTGCTCAAGGCTTCTGTTACCGGGGTGGTTGAAAGTGAATTTAGTGGAGGGGAGGGTAAAATGCAATGACACTCTAAAGATGTGCCTGATTTTTAATGAAGATCATTAGTGTTGGGACATAACCAACTTTCAGTTTTATTCCTTTGTAGTCTGGGAACCATTTTTTTCCCCACCACAAGAAGGCACTGTACCTTGTACTGCTAACTCCAACAGGCCTCTTGTCCCAGTTCTGCCATAATAATGGACAGGAGACTGGCTCAGCAGTATGAATCTCAAGTTAGTTGTAATTTCTTACACAAGATTATATATGGGTTAACCACTGGTGCTTGAAGCAGTGTAGCTTTCAGCAGTTTTCTTAGTATCGTTGTTGTGATAGTTGGAATTTGTTTATTCATTGGGTAGTTTTTAATTTTTACCTTTAAAAATAGTCTTGGAAAAAATTTTTTAAAAGTTTTTTTTTACTAATTGCCACTACTGTCCAACATCATCCCATTCCTATGGCCTTTTGGGTTTAAATGAACTTCAAATATAAAATTCTGCAACCTTTTATGGCTCACTGATAACACTTTACACTAGAAAAACCCTCCTCCTACCCCTCCTCTTTTTTACTTTAAGGGCCTATGCCTAAGGGATGCATTTCCACTTATATTTATTTGTAAAGTCAAGGTTTGTTGTTACCTAGGGATTGTAAGTTTAAGGCTCTCAAGGAAGAAAACACATTTTGTTTAACTTTCAAATTGCCATATTTTGTGAGCAATCAAAATCAGAAATTTGTATATCTTTTTATAATAAATACGTGTTTCTGAAAATTTTTCTCTAGGCTGTTTACCTTATCTGTGTTTCTAACTTTGGAAGAAAATGAGAATAAAGCATGTTCCTTAACTGTGAAATTTGATATCTGGATTCTTACTCCCTTCATGGAAAGTATGAATTAGAAAATGTATTTAAATTTTAAGTACATATAGTACTGTCCATAGTAACACAGTATGCTCTAAAAGAGGTCTTTAGAATTCCTTCTTTATTCCAATTTGTGCAAATAGCACTTAAGGTATTTCTAAGTAAATTGGTAAATATATATTTTTTTTGCCTGTTTTCATCTATAGTGGAAAAACTGGCTTCTGTCCCATCATAAATGAATTTAGTTTTTTTGATAAATACTAAATCTTTGCTACCATTGATTGATGTTGAGGGCAAAGGAAGAATATTATAGGCCAAGTACATTTTTTTTACAATATGTCTTTAAGTGACACAACTTGACCTTGAAAATACTGTCAAGTTTGGCATTGTTTTAAAATAGGGTCTGTTTGGCTGTCAGACGCTATTAATACAATTCAGTTTGGGGACAGCAGGTTAAAATGCACTTTAGTGTGAGGGTGCTAAAAACAATCAGTAAAAATTTATTAAACACCCACTTTCAGAAGGTTCAGTAGCATGTACCTAGCTGCTTAACTTGGGGTATCTTGTTGCATACTTAGAACATGGGTCTGGTTTGAGGCTGAAAGAGGTCAACTGTGTAATCCAGGTAACCAGAAAGAGGATTCTTTTTCCTTTTCATCAAGAAAGCTTTCTGCTTTTTCACACCATGACTGCTTATAAGCATGTAAACCTGCTTTATTGGTACTTTTAGGATACCTATGGGAATGGGCAGTCTCTCCTTCTAACATGCCTTTTTTCTGCCTGGAAAATATTCTAGGTAGGGGCTGGTTCATTGGGAAATAGAGTCCCAGAAACTCCTGGAAAGACTCCAGTGCTCTATTCATTTTAGAAATGAAATTCCTCTCTTTAGTTCTGCAAAGTCTATACAACTTTGCCCCAGCTGATCTCTCTGGCCTTTTAGAATTTACTTCCCCTGTTGCA
This sequence comes from Petaurus breviceps papuanus, assembly GCF_028583685.1. Lineage (NCBI taxonomy): Eukaryota > Metazoa > Chordata > Mammalia > Diprotodontia > Petauridae > Petaurus > Petaurus breviceps. The sequence goes on along the minus strand of NW_027186546.1, from coordinate 6,172,948 downwards.
CTATATGATCTGTCCTCTCTGTTTCTAACAAGATCTCTGTGCCATTGCTCTGGCCAGATCTTATGTCTGGAATGCCCTCCCCAGAATCCCTCTCTTAAGATGCATCTTGGGTGCCACTTTCCTGCAGGTAGCCTTTCCTAATTTCCCTGGTTGCTACTGCCCTCTTACCCAACCTACCTTGTATTCTTGGCATTTACTTCTATTCATCAACATACACATGTACTCATTTTCTCCACCTTGAGAACGTAAGCTTATTGCAAGCAGGGACTGTTTCATTGTTTGTACTTGTATCCCTAGGACAATAACTGGCACATAATGGGTGCTTAACCCTTGTTGATCAACAAAGCAATGGATTTTGCGTCAGTAGACCAGGGTGTGAGTTATACTTCTATGATACTTTTAACTATGAAGTGTGTAGCTGTTGGCACCTAACCTCAGGATCATCTATATCCACTTAAGAAATTTGTTGTGAGGAAAGCCTTTAATGAACTGTAGGACTATACACATGTATGTGACTGACAAACCTTTGAGAACAAGAAAAATTATGCATTTGTAAAATTTTTTACCTTCTTGGAAAAATATTAATTTTATCAATCATCTTTATTGATAAAATTATACAGTACACATTTCAAATACACATTTCAAGCTTCTGGATTACAAAAATAATGCGTATATGACAAAAACTTATTACACAAAATGAAACTCTGCAAAACCCTAAAATTAAGTCTCAAAAACACAATATATCTATGACGGGCAAGAAGAGATAAATTAAATCACAATTTTATTTACAAAAATACTCATCAAGCATTTTTTAATAATAGCTGCCTCAAGATTGCCACATACTAAATCTTAACAGTGCAGCTTGTTTTATTTTATTAAGTTAAATGGGATGAAATCAAAATTATCTAGAGAAATCTGCCACCAAGTCAAGTACTGTTTCTTATTCAGAGTAAGATAGAAGACAGTTACCAAACAATTTTAAGGAAAAAACCTCTTTTTTATTAAAAATCTTCACTAAGGCCTCTGGAATAAGGTTTTATTTTAAATTAAAAAAAAATACCCAATTTTGGGGAAGGTAAGTTTGAGTAAATAGTTGTTGCTTTTTACTCTTAGCAATATGTGTGTCTTTGCACACTAACAGATTCTGCTATACGAATAGTATATTCTTCAACAGATGATCTAAATGGAATTTGTAATCTGCTAGTTTGAGAAAATTTAGTTTCTACTTTACTGTCTACTTCAATTACTTCTTTACTTGGTTTTCTGTTTTGAAAATTCACAGAGTGGTAGTAAATAACTTGCAGTTTAGGTAAAACCCAAGAAAATGAACTATTCCCAAATATCTGTTTCAGTATGACGGCCAAAGTTCAAAGTTCAAAGGCAGATTCAGAGAGACCTACAATTATAGTTTCTTTGCTCCTGTTGGCATGTTATAAGAAAAACAAGCATTTATAAGGAATAAAGCTTTTTTTTTATAAACCAGATGAAAGTTGACATTTACTATTAACAAGGTTAAAATAAATACATTGGTTCGGTTTTTTTTTTTTGCCTACATCCAATCTCTTTTATTCCTGGCTTCCTATATAAGGCCTTCCAACTGGGACAGCTGGGTAATGGATAGGTTAATATTCCTAAAATCAACCAGAAAACCTGACCAAATTAATATTTATTCAGGAATCCAAACCTAACCTATTCCCCCTCTAAAGTAGTAGTTCAACCTACTGAATAATGTTGTCTTCTATATGGTTTTCTTTCTCAGAAAGTAGTATAGCTTTCTTTTTCATTACTGAAAAGACAGTTTCTACATTTCTTCACCTTCAGTAAGTTATAGACAGTTATTACCCAAAATGTCATGATCACCTATGGTATGTTGCTGGCTAAAAACAAAAGCACCTCTCAGGATCTAGGCTTGAAGAACAAACACATATCCAATTTATGGCCTATGCCACAAAATCAAAACATCGGCAATCTTTTAAGTTTTTTAAAAAATAATCTTGACATCTTTGAAAGGCATTTCTTACATGTAAAGGTAGGCCTAGTTGATGTAAAATATAACACCATTTGCTAGCCTTCATATCAAATAGAGATCAAATTTAGGAATGGACACATTTTCTTTTTTTAAGTCCAATCTAAGAAAATGTGGATTAAAAAAAATGGTATAACTGCATAAATTCTATGTAGAACTTCATATATATTTAATATTTGGATAAAAAATGTTAAGAAAAATAACAGTGTGGCAGGGGCCTAGTACAATCAGTAGTTTCTATATGTGAGAACTTTTATTTGTTTACCTAATAACAATGGCTTAAAGTTTCCACTTTCCCATTAAAAATTTTAAGAGGAATAATAAAGTCAATGACAACCAAATATTGATCTTCTGCTAATATCTTTTTAAAATGTCATTTGCCAGTGTACTATACATAATATAAAAAGAATGAAATGAAGGGCTGATTTAAGATTGTGATTTTTCTGGTATTCAATTCATTAACAACTTTTTAAGTAAACCCTGGTTCCTTATTAGGAGCTGTGCAATAGAAGCTCTGTGATTTTCCACGTTCTTTAGCTCTTCCTCAGGCTCAAATCACTGTTGGTTACCAATGCTGACAAAGATGTACTCTCTGATGCATCGTCTTTCTTGAGGCTCAGGAATGATTCTCGAGTTATTTGAAGGATTTCTCTCAAGCCTTTGTTTTCTTGCTATAAGAATATAAATAATAAAATCAAATACCACACATACTTTCTGGGGGGAAAAAAAGGAAACATGATGTATCAGTAACCAACCAAAAACATTTCACAACTGTAAAAATATGTATGTATTTGTGATTTCATCAGTAGAGGTATATTGTTATGTAAACTTCCTCCACCAATGCAGGTTAATAACATGCCTATAACTTAAGAGTTTTAAAGAGCTGCTTTCAGCCCTGATATGTTAAGTTATCCATCCATGGCTATGTAACCAGAAGACATCAATAAATATTTTTAGGATTTAGTTTCCTCAAATATAAATGTCAGGACTGGACTCGATGCCTTCAAAGGTCCCTTCCATCTCCCATGATTCTATGTAAATAAAGCCACTTCTCTTCTGATTCCAAGATCAGCTTTGCTATCCACTGTGCCAAACTATCCCACATAAAAAGAGTATACTACAGAATAAATACAGCTATCAGCCTTCCGCAGGAAAATGTATTTTTCTGGGGCAGGAGAATGTGAACTACCTGCCGTAGTTTTTACTTCCTTTTCCATGGTGCCATATTCTTTAAGTGATATTAGTTTTAGATTTGAAAAGGAACTTAAAGATTATATAATCCACCCCCCCTCATTTTTTAGAGAAAAACCTGAGTTTCAAGGAGGTCACACACTTGTATGACCCTATCCTGGGACTACAGCCTGTTTTAGAATTACCAATCTTTTTCTTTATACTATGCTACAGTATAGTAAGTAGAAAGAAACCATTCTTTTTTGCTTCCCTCAAAATCCCTCACAAATGCTCGAAAAGAAGGACTGTTGAGTAGTTTGTAGTTTTAGTAAAAGGAATGTTGGTTACTATAGTGCAGGATTTGGTGGTTAACTTTTGACTTCAACTTTCTAGTCAAGATTATTATTATTTTTTAAAACTTTCATTTAATTATTTATTTTTAAGCAATCAGGGTTAAGTAACTTGCTCAAGGTTAAACGGCCAGTTATTTCTGGGTGTGGTGCTAAGTATCAGAGCCTGGATTCGATCCTAGGTCATCCCGACTCTGGGGCTGGTGCTCTTACTCATTCAGCCACCTGGACGCCCCTCAGGATTATTTTTAAAGGAATTTTATTTTAATCTTTCATGATTAACTTATACCATTTCTTTGTTAGTCTTATTTTATGCTTTAGTGGCATAAAGAACATAGCTATTCATTAAAGAGACAAACTATACTTAGCCATCTGTAATCAAATACTATACTAGTTTCAAAATGATTTTTTCCCACGAGACACTTATTCCCCTGAATTCGAGAACAATGGCTCATATTTCTGTAGCTACAAACTAAGTGCCCAAAGCATTTATATCCCACTGAAGAATGTAATTAGATTTAGAAATAATGTGCCTATTTGTGAAGAATTTATAAAAATGATGTAAGAAAATTAAAAAGTATGAAGTACAGTGATTTAGTGAAATTAAACAGGGGTGGTTTTTAAATCAGTTATCACTAATTACTACTACTAGTCTGTCAAATGATTACTGGCCCAAACCTGGAACAGGAGAATTTTATAAACTTTTTATATAATGAGGAGGATCTACGTTTAATGGTATTTAATGTATACCACCATCATCCATATGAGAATTATGAACATTTCATATTTGAGTACAAAAACACATTTCTAAATAGCTGGCAGAAGAACACCCGTAAATTGTTCAGATTTAAAAAGAACTATTCACCCCAAACACCAACTGGGTTTCATTACTAGCTAAAACATGGCTGCCATTTTCAAAAGCCAAAGAGGTGCCACCTGCTCTCTGACAAAAGTTTTTATTTAGCACTGGCTATTTCAGCTAGACTCAGAATTTAAAACTTACTTCAAGCTGAAAAATTCGTTCCTGCTCCTTGCAACCCTGCTGCTCGTCAATTTCAATAGCTTTCCTCATTACTGCTGCCATTTCGGTAATCTGGTCCACATGTACTTGTAATTCCTTAAAAATAAGACGGGAAGCAGGGAGAAAGAATATCATATTAGAATATTATTTCTTCAGTTAATCTAAAATGTTTCCAGAGCTTCCCCCTACTTTTGTTGCCATACTAAATTTATATCCCAAAAGGTGCCAAACATATTTGTTTATAGGACTGTCAGGTTAAAATGCATATACTTTAATGGAAGAAAAACAGCAAAACTTACTTAAACTCATACTCAATCAGTTGAAAAAAAAAGTGGTTAAAGAATTACATTTTCATTGTTTATACTCTTTACATTGTTATTTCCATAAAAGAAGACCAAATCTGTTTTTTCTTTTTTTATAATATCATAATGGACTAATTTCATTGAAAAAGTAAGAAATACTTGAAATAGATTCTACCTCCTACTTTTACCCTAAGTATGATTTTCTCTGCAATTATTTTTTCATAATTCAAAGCTTGTAAATTTGTGCTGTCACAATCATATTTAAGCAAATTAGTTCAAAATATCTTAAAAAATGAAAGAGCCATCATTTCAGATATAATTCATTTTCCTTATGAATAACTCTGATGTACTAAAATCTTTGATTGGCATCAAGGAATATTTTACTAAAAATGTTAACCAAAATAAAATTATAATTTATCTTCTAAAATAAGCTACACTTTTAACTATACTGGGAATTAAAGCGAAGGTCCTAAAGATCCATATGTCGACTACAAAAGGCAATGTAGTATAAAAGAAATAATACTGGCCTTGGAATAATAAATTCTAGTTTAAGTGTTAGCTCTCACACTTTGTAGCTGTATAACTGGGGAGGTAGGGGGCTCAAGTTATTTAACCTCTGCTTTAAATCCTCATTTATAAAATAAGGATATTACCTAAAGTAGCTAAGTTTTTAGGAGACTCTAATGAATACCTACGTAAATATACTTTATGTACACACAATGTACATAAGGTGTTTTGTAAACCTTACACAGCTACATGTCAGCTGCTATTATTAAAAACCTGAGTTTTAATTTTCTCTTTTCTATAAAGTGAGAATGTTTTTATTGCCATCTCCCGGAGCTGTGAAGCTCAAATGAAATGATTTATTTAATAAATATTTTATAACAATAAAGTACCATATAAATGTTGGCCACTGTAGTAAATGATAGAACACATAGGGAAAATGAGTACATCTGTAGTATTCTCAACCATAGAACTTTTTTGGCCAACTGGAAACGTAGGCTAAGTTTATCTATTAGTTTGGTGGGAAAAGTTATATATAAAAAAGTGTATTGATGGTTTTGATTATGACTTCATGACAAACTTTTATTTTGCTTTTTTGGAGGGCAATTGGGGTTAAGTCAACTTGCCCAAGGTCACACGGCTAGTAAGTGTTAAATGTCTGAGGTCGAATTTGAATTCAGGTCCTCCTGACTCCAGGGCCGGTGCTCTATTCATTGTGCCACCTAGCTGCTCCTAGAAGTACTTCTATGATAAAAATGAAGTAACATTCACAAGGAAGTAGAAGCAGAAAAGCAACAGCAGCAATCAAACTAACATTTATGTAACTAACTCTTGGGTTCGTTTCATCAAACCTACCTACTCTGAATTTAAGGTGAGCCCATGTGAGGGAAATACTTTAGCTTCCAAATAGAAGCATGAAAGATAATTCCAAATTCTGCCACAGCAAATTCCATTACAAGGAAAATTTATGTAGAGTACATTTCCAAACCCCAGTCAAATTGTCCCACTTCTAAACACAACTGAATGCTAATATAACTTGAGCACTTAGTAACAGTGAATTGTCACAGAAAGGTATCAAGCTCTTCACACCAAACTTAAAATTACAGGAATTAAGAATAACTTTAGAGGCTCAAGATGGCAGTAAAAACTTATCATCTATAAATAAATACTTAAAGCTTTAAAGAAAATGCCACAGACCTTTTAATAGGCGTGAAAGGCAATGCCTCTGCTTTTAATATTGATTTTAAAGATAAGGGAAAAAGTTATAACAGTCCCTACAACACAATGAATTCTTCAATCTCTTATAATCTTTATGATGTAGGACTTCTACTTCATTTAAAATGCACGACACACCTGACCTTGAAGCTCAATGGAAGAAATACTTGATTTAATTGTGACCTTATGAAATTGAGAAGCAACCTAAGAATCCTGAAACAATGATTTTTAACTTTTCATTAATTATCCCTCAACACACATTATTTGATAAATCAGCTTAAATTATTGTCAAGAAAATGATTCCTGTGATGTCCCAGAAGTACAAAAATAAGTTTCTGATAATCAATAGTTCTTAAAAAATGAAACAAAGTGAAAAACTCTAAAACTTTATGCACCAACAGTCAACAAAAGCAAAGAAATGGAAGGCTCATTCTACCTTATGCTATATGACCTTAAAAAATCTGATGTCATGTGTTCTGCAATACATGGTACACACTATATCATGAGAATGAATGAGAGTGGAGGGCTATACTCTGCACTTTCATGCTTTTGTTTGGCAGTCACAAGCACATTTTATTAATTAATTTTTAGTAATCTGACAATTTCGTTATTTTAAAATCCAATGTTAAAAGTTAAAATATCAAATATTGGCACCCCCCTCCAACCAATCCCCCAAAGTCAATTGTTTTATTAGTGTACATTCAGATTTGCTTCCAAGTGCCTTCTCTCCAGTCCATGTTGAGTTGCTTCAAGGATGCGTCGAGGTGCACCAAGAAAGATTCCTTCAGGGTTGTGACGGTGTACCATGTCAATCTGTAGTACAGAGTCATTATAATGTTAATACGGATATGATCCGTAATTTAAAAACTGAATGAGTTAGTTCATGCGTGTTAGCCAATTGTTTTATTACTTTAAAAATTTTTTTTAAAGAAGAGTTCCAAAAAGACATCAGTTAAAAAAAGGATTAAAAATTAGTCATTATTCGGGCTTAAGATCAGCCCATCCCAACTTCCCACTTATATCAAAATATGTGCTCAAAAACTTAATTGTGGGCACATATATTTACAGCAGAGTGTAGCCCCAAGGGAGGGATTCCTTGTTACAAAATGCTGCCATTATATTTTTGGGTAAAAATAAAAATCACAAAAAACATCAATATGTATTAGTTAGAATTAAAAACAAGAATGGAAATAGTCATTAATTATCATGGAAGACTGATACCATGACTTTGGACAAGTAGCTTTGCACTGTGAAAGGAGGGTTTAAGAGTATTAAAAAATAATGTTTAATTGTTCAAAAAGAGATCAAGGTAAGTGGTACAATCTAAATTCAACCTATTTCTTCTTTTTTTAGAGGGGGAAAGACAAGGCAATTGGGGTTAAGTGACTTGCCCAGGGCCACATTTAGTTAAGGGTCAAGTGTCTGAGGTGGAATTTGAACTTGGGTCCTCCTGATTCCAGGGTCAATGCTCTACTCACTGCACCACCTAGCTGCCCCCAACCTATTTCTTTTATAGCCACTAATGGATGAGACTAGAAAGTCCCAGCACCTCAGATTTCAGTAAAGAGTCTTTTGCTAGTATTGTTTTTTTTTTTTCCAGGTAGGTAAAAAGTTTTATTGTCCTGAAGTAGAAATATTTCAAGTTTTATCATCTCTAAAATGTAAGGTATTTTTGGGACTTCATAGGAATTACACTTTTCTTATCAATAATTTCCTATCAACTCACCATTAATCTTTTCCAATGTAAACATCATATACTTTTAGCATTACCTTATTCTGCAACAGATGGATTTTTATGTCCAGCGAGAATGCTCCTTGATTTTCCAAGGATTACATTTAAGTAAAATTTTGCATTGTACCATTTCAGATTTTGTAAATTTATTCAATTTGCTACTTTGTTGAATTAAATAATGGTTATTATTCTTATGATACAAATTATATAAAGAACTATAATAGGGTTTTAAATATATAGGGTTTTAAAGTAATTAAGACTAAGAATGCCTTGGCTTTTCAGTTTTGCATTCTTCTAATCCTCAGCCTCATAAATGCAAAAAAAACCCTGTAACTTCGTCATTCTGAGTACTCCCTCCAGTGACACAGAAAACTTTCACAGACTTTTTCCATGAACTGTTGTGGCCAAAAAACCTACCTCATAGACAACCATTTGGTAATAAGCCATTCTTATTCTAAGTGCACAAAGTTATTTTCAAATAACAAAGAAATACTTTACAGTAATGCCTTTAAAGATCATTTAGTAATTCAGATAGGTAAAAAGACATTCCAATAATCATTATTTGTATTTTAAATACTATGAAAAGTATAAAAGACAACTTTATTCAGTCAACTGTTGCATAGTTTAGATAGCAACCCAGTTAGGATCTATTTAATCATTAGTATTTTAACTGAATAATTATGGCTCTGTCCTGTGGAAAAACAAGAAATGCTAATTTACAGTAAGTTGCATATAGGAAAGGACTTATTTTAAAAAATATTTTTATTGATATTTTTGTTTTTATGTTACCTACATTTCCTACTGCACCCCTCTCCAGCCCCCACCTCCAAGAATGATTTCTTATTAAAAAAAAAATACAGCAAAACTAACCAAATACTGAAAAAGTCTGAGGACACTTGTCTCTCATTTCTGAAGAAAAGCAGGGATGATACATCTCATCTCCTCTTTGGGCCAAGACTGACCATTACAATTGCACAGCTTTTAGTTTGCAACTGATGTGTTATCATCACTGTGTAGAGTTTTCCTGGTTTTGCTTACTTCACTGTGTGTTTCCATGCTTTTCTGTATTAATCATGTTTATTGTTTCTTTCTTTTTTTTCCTTGCCTTTTGGAGGGCAATTGGGGTTAAGTAACTTGCCCGAGGTTACACAGCTAGTTTTTTTGTGTGGGTGTTAAGTGTCTGACGCCAGAACCGAACTCAGGTCCTCCTGACTCTGGAGCCGGTGCTCTACTCACTGCACCACCTAGCCACCCCTTGTTTATTGTTTCTTACAGCATGGTAATAGTCCATTATAATCAGGTATCACAATTTGTTAAGTCATTCTCTGATGGGCTGTTTCCCAGGCATTGCAAATGCAAAAAGTATTACTATTAATATTTTGTTGAATGCAGGGCCTTCCTTTTTTGCCACTGGCCCTCCTGCAATATATACCTAGCAGTACAATCTCTTGATGCAAAGAAAATGGATATTTTATTCACTTTCTTTGCACAGTTTCATCTTGCTTTCTAGAATGGCTGGAACCATTTACAATGCTACCAACAATGCATCAGTGTTTCAGTCTTTCCACTACCTCTATAATATTGACTACTCCCAACTGTTGTTATCTTTGGCAATTTGTGGGTGAGAGATGAAACTCCAGAGATTTTTTGATTTGCACTTCTCTTAATATTAGTGATTTCGCAGATTCTTTCATATGGTTGTAAGTTTACAATTCTTTTAAAAACTATTCATATCTTTTCACAACTTATCTATTATGAAATGGCTTTTGGTTTTTTATAATTGTTAGAAGTCTACACATCTATCAAACTTTTTTTCTTTTTTAAAGCAATTGGGGTTAAATAACTTGCTCAAGGTTACACGCCCAGTTATTTTTTGTGTGGGTGCCAAGTATCTGAGGCCAGAACCAATCCCGGGTCTCCCGACGCCAGGGACAATCCTCTTACTCACTGCGCCACCTGGCTGTCCCTCTATCAAACTCAGAAATATCTGATGCAAAGAGTTCCCCCTATCAAATGTCTCCATCATAACTAAGTTAAATTAATTTTGTTCATGTAAAAGCTTTACATATAACCCAAAGTATCTATTTTATTTTTTGTTATTGCCTCAATTCGTCCTTTCATTAAGAAGTTAGATACTACCTATGCTTATGAAAAGTATTTGATCTGCTTCACTAATTTTTACTTTTTATAGTATAAATGTTAGTATTTATATCAGGTATCCATTTTGAACTTATTGTGGATTATGCTATAAAATATTGGTCTAAACCTAATTTCTGCCAGACTGCTTTTCAGTTTTCTCAGAAATTCTGGTTAAATCTCTTTCCTAAATACTTTATTTTTTCAGGTTTTATTGACTACTGAGTTATTAAGTTTCACTACTTCTCATTCTTTCTTGTTTAGTCTATTCTAATGATCTACTTTTTAAATTCTTCTAGTCAGTTCCAAATAGTTTTGATGGCTGTTTTATAATATGGTTTGGAGTTGGTAAATACTATTCTCTTTTCATTCCTGTCCTTTTGCCTTATTTCCCTTGATATTTTCAATCTTTTATCCCTCCTTAATTTTGTTATTTTTTCTAGCTTGTAAAGTGTCCCTTTGGCAGTCTGACTGGCATAGTACTAAAGCTACGATTTTACTTTAGTATTACTGTCATATTGGCAAGGGCAACTGAGAACACTGAATAATCCTCCAGTTACTTAAGCTGTTCTTTATTTCCTGAAGTACTATTTTATAATTGCAACAATATAGGCATTGAATGTACTTTGGTAGATTGGTTACCAGGTTATTTTATACATTTTGTAGTTATTGTGAATGGAACACCCCTATTATTTCCTACTGGCTTTTGTTATTACTAAAAATCAGTTTATTTTATAGACTCTAACTTTACTGGTGCTATTGTTTCTATTAGTTTCTTTGCTGACTTCCTAAGATTTTCTCAGTAAACCTTCTTGTCCTCTGCCAAAAGAACAAAAACAGTTTGGTCTCCTTTTTTGTCTATTGCTTCTTCCTTGTCTTGGTGCTTCTGCAAGCATTTTGAGAGCCATGTCAAATAATAGTGGGAAAAGGAGGCATTCTTATTTTACTTCTGTATTTACTAGGAATGCTAGTTTTCAGTTTTAGATCCTTTTGTGCCCATACATTGTAGGGTTTTTTTCCCCCCAATAGCATATGTGAGTTTTTTTTTTTTTTAAAGACTTTTTATGCATCTATTAAAATAATCATGTGGCTTGGGATTTTAAAAAATGATTGTTAATTTTCCTAATGCTATGCCAACAGAGCCTGCATGTTAAAAATCCAATTTGATCACGATGAATACAATTTGTCAGATAAATTGCAACAATACTTTGGCCAGGATTTAATTTACATTTTTTTTTATAAGCAATCGGCGTTAAGTAACTTGCTCGAGGTTACAGGCTAGTTATTTCTGGGTGTGGTGCTGAGTATCTGAGCCCGGGATTCGATCCAGGTCATCCTGACACTGGAGCCGGTGCTCTTACTCGCTGAGCCACCTGGCCGCCCCTTAATTTACATTTTAAAATAAATATGCATTAGTGATATTGGTCTATAGCTCTCTTCTTAGCTTTATCCTTT
>NW_027186546.1:6129939-6161027 GCF_028583685.1 Petaurus breviceps papuanus | reverse complement strand
ACACTTCTTAAGTACCTACTATGTGCCAAGCACTATATTAAGTGCTGGGGATACAAAGAAGGATATAAAGACAAATCCCTGTCTTTCATGGACTTTGCCTTCACAATCTAATGGAAATTACTAAGTTTAGGTATTAGGACCATGTTTTTCTCCAAAAAAAGGAGTTTAGTAAAATACTTTCTCAATTCTTGGGAACAGCATAGGTTCATTTTAATCCAATTAACTGTATGTACATCCGTATGGACCAGGGACTCCTTAACAGCTGCTAGTTCAATTTCCTTTTCTGAAATGATATTACTTAAAATCAGTACTTATGATCTGTTATTGGTTATTTTATAGTTTCGTTGATAATCCTATTACAAAGAATTCAAAGTTTTGTTGATATCTAGCTATATACAGTAAGTTCTGGGTAACTGGATTTGGTTGTTTTTTTTTTTTGCGCTTTTAGGAGGGGGGAAGGCAGGGCAGTCGGGGTTAAGTGGCTTGCCCAAGGTCACATGGCTAGTGTGTCAAGTGTCTGAGGCCACATTTGAACTTAGGTCCTTCTGACTTTAGGGCTGGTGCTCTATTTACTGCGCCACCTAGCCGCCCCATAGTAACTGCTTTTATTTTTTTCTGCATTGTGATTTTACTCGTTCATTTTTGTTAACTTGATTGATCTTTCTTCTTTTTAACCAAGTTAGTTAAAGGTTTATCTAGTTTGTTTATTTCCCCCCAAGAGCCACATTTTAACTTAATAGCTATGGTTTTTCAATTGGATCCATCAGTTCTATGGTCTCTTTGGTTTCCAATTAATTACTTCTCTAATTTTCAAGATTTTCTTTTATTTACTTATATTAAGTTTGCTTGTTAGCTTTCTAACCTTTAAAATTGCACATTCCACTTATTAGCCAAATTTTCTTACTGTATGCTTTTAGGGACACAATTTTTCTTCTAAGAATAGATTCATCTCAGAAATCTTGCTAAGTTGTTTCATCATTATCATCGTCTTTCAAGTAGTTATTATTTCTGTTGTTTATCATTATCATTGTCTTTCATATAGTTAATGTTTCAATAATTTGTTCTTTGAACCACTCAATGTTTAGGATATTAAAATTTTATGGGTTGTACCTTTTGCTTGTGCTCTATGATTAATATTTTTATTTCATTATGGTCCACAATGGACATTTAATACTTTTGTATTTTTACATTTATTTGCAATTTGTGCCCCAATACATGATCTATTTTTATACAATTGCCCTATGATGCTTAGAAATATGTATATTCTTTAGTAGTTCCACTAGAAGGCACTGTCTTTTACCTCTATATTTTTAAATAGTTTATTTGGTTATAAATCTTCCCTTTTGCTTATCTTGTAGTTCATTTGTTCAGCTGTGAGAGAGGAATATTAATTATGATTATTCATGACAGTCTCCTAAGAATGTAGGTATTAGCTAGTCTACTTTCCCAATTTTTTCTTAGACAACAGAACCAGGGATGTCTAAAGAAGTGAATGGCTAAAAGCACTAATTTCTGCCTTTCTTGCTTTTTCATCTCACAGAAAGTAAACTGACAATCCTATTTTCTTCTCGGTGATCTAGAAGAAGGCTACTGTTAAAGAAATTCTGGACCAAAAGCCCTTTTATTCTTTTCCTGAATTTTCAATTGCTAAATTCTGAGAGCTGGTAAACTAAGCTCCTCTAGGATAAGTAATAAGTTGCCTCAATACTTAAAGATAAGTATCTCAGGATAAGTCTCAAGGGTTTAAAATTCACCTAAATAAGTCACCATTCTGTTGTTTGATGTTTTCTTTTTTTCTCTAGAGTTTTCAATATTTTTGTTTCCTGGAAGTCATTTTGAAATACACAAAGGCAGAAGATCAAAATATCCTTTAAGTACTCAAATCTTAGAAAAATAGAATTTTGAAGACTTATCTGTACTTCTCTCACTAGACTCTTATGTTTTAACACACCATACAAAAGATAAAAGTAAACATCAGAATTTTAGGTAAGAGATCAAACATGAGAAAGACTTTGAAATTTAGAAATAAAGAACAGAAATAGAAGAAATCACAGTGGAAAAGACTAAGTCTAAATGAGGTTATTCATGAGTATTTTTTTTTATCCAAACAAAAAAAAGCAAAGTTAACCCATGGGTCCCCTTTGCATTTTTAAAAGTTTAGATATAAAGGAAAAAAAATACCTTGGAATGTTGCTCCTTTAGCTTCATTATAATACCTGGGTCATCCTTTTTGCTGGCCATTAGCAACCTAAACATCTGCTCTCGGTACTTGCTCATTATGAGTTCTAAAGCAGACTGGTGTTCTTCAAGAGATGTGCGTAATTCTATGAAAAATCAAAATACATTTTATTCAAATTTTGGAATAAAAAGGCAAATTCTTCTGAAGCCAAATCATTTTCTAAAAGGCAAGATGTCTTTTGTTAAAACTTGATGAAAATTCAAACAAAAAAAAAGATTATCACTAGAAGACACCAGCAGTGCTACATCAGAGGCAGAACTTGCCCCTCTTGGTGTGTGCCAATGGACACAAATACTTCCACTGATACACAAACACCCACCCACCCATCCACCCATCCATCCATCCACCCATCCATCCATCCATCCATCCATCCATCCATCCGAACGATCATTGGTCAGAGCCAACAAGTTGACCCTATTACTTCCTAGTAATGTATAATTTTCTTTGCTTAAAATTCAAGTTTTGGGCTTGTGAAATCACCTACACTCTGATCCTTCATTTCCTCTCTAACTGGACTATCTACAATCTCCATAATGATTTAACTTAGAGATAAGAAGGTTTAGATAAACATAACTTGTTTTGAAATATTTAAAGGGTTATCATATAACAGAAATAGTTTTATTTTTTTTTCTTGACAGGAATGGGTAGAACTAGTGCCAATGGGTAGAAACTAAAGAGAAGGAGATCTGGTTCAATATAAAGGAAGATCTTAACTAGAGTCATTAAAAAATTGCATGGGCTGACTTGATGTATTCATTAGACTGGAAGTCTTCAAGTTGAGTTTGGGTATCACCAGAAATCCTGCAAATGAGATTTATTTAATTCAATTAAAACAGACATTAAGTATATGCTATATATATAAGCATTATATTACATTATATATAATGACTATATATAAGTGAACAGTGGGGGGGGAAAAAGGTTAAAAAGAGAAGACTGAGATACTGGGGATAGAAGAATTACCCCTAACTGACAGAAATCGGGGAGGATAGCAACTAAGCTGAATCTAGAAGGAAGAGAAGCATTCCAAAATACGAAGATATGGAAGCAATCCATTAAATGCATGATTTAGGTAAGGAATTAGATCAATGACCTCTAATGAATTCTTTGAACTCAGATTCCTTTACTTTGATAATTTTCTATATCTGGAATATATAACCCCATAGTTCTCAGGTGCAATCCTCCTTATCCTTTAAAGCACAGCTAAAATACCAATTATATTCCTCCTCTAAGTCAGTAATGGTCTTTTCCTTCCTTGGACCACACAGAACACTTTCTCTGTATCTTTTTTGCACTTACCGTGCATTATGTTCCTTTGTTCACGTGCAATATCCCTCCCTACAAGAATGCATGTTTCATTGAAGGCAGGAATCATATATTTGCATCTCCCTAAGGACCTAGCACAGTACCCTGCCTATAGCAGACACTTAATAAAGTGTTTAATGAATGAATGAATGAATGTCATGAGTGGCTGCAAAATTCTTAATAGGAGCACATATCCTCAGTCCAAGCAGGATGGTCAATATCACTGGACCTGATGTGGTGGGATGTAACAAGATTCTGGGTTGTAAGCAGGAGCTACATAAAGTCCGAAGCAAAGATCCCAGCACTATTTGTACTGTTTCTTGGGAGAGGGGGATAAAGGTCCACCAATAATGCTGACCACTAATAGGCTATGGTAAAGGTGATGTGCAAAGATAAAGGAAAAGGAAAAAGGTATTGGGAGGAAGAGTTGCTTCTTTGTTGCCTCTGTTAATTTGTAGAAAATGGAGTAGCACTCTGGCCATGAAATCTATTATGCTTAGAAAATAAACCTGTAGGCCTAAAGTAGAAGTTCAGCATGGTATTAGGGTTAGGAGAAAAAAAGTATGATTTTGTGTCTGTCCCCACCACTTTACTAAAAGAGCTTTCTCCAAGGTCATTAATGACCTTGCTAGCAAATTCCATGGTTTTGACAAAAATGCAAATTTCACCCATCTTTTCTCTTTACATTATAGTCATTTCAAATCTTTGTGACAAGCAAAAACATCCAATATAGTAACTGAATTTGACAATGTATGCAATATTCTGTCCTGTAAGTTCTCTGCCTCTCAATCTTTAAGGGAAAAGAATGTTTATCTGTTCTTTTTTCTTAATTAAAAAAAAATTATTCATTTACTTTTAGTTTACAACATTCAGCTCCACAATCCCTTGAGTTCCAAATTTTCTCTCCCTCTCTTTCCTTCCCCTTCCCCCACCATGGCGGCATGCTATCCAATATAGGTTCTACAGATACCTTCACATTAAACATTAGGCAAGTTGTAAAAAGAATTATAACCAACGGAGTGAACAAAACAAAACAAAACAAAACACAAAAGAGAGAGAGAGCAAGTAGTTTGCTTCAATCTGCATTCGGATTCTGTAGTTCTTTCTGTGGATGTAGTTATTCTTTCCCTCACGAGTCTTTTGGAGTTGTCTTATAACCTTGCATTGCTGAGAGGAGCCCAGTCTATCAAAGCCAGTTGTCACACATATGATGTGTCTATAATTTTGTACAAATTTCTCCTGGATGTTTATCTGTTCTCCAGGAACTTCACTGTTTTTTTTTTTTCAATTACTCAGGCTTCAACTACCTTTTTTGGCAATCTTGTCATTTACCCTGTAGTAGTCCTATATTCTCTTAGGTCCTCCTGCTCTTCTTCCTTGTCTTTGCTTCTCCCAGCCCCCAGGCCATCCCAGGCCATCCCAGTATAACTTGACATTGAAGACTATTCCCCCTCCCCCATCAATTACCTTCCCTCTCCCTTCTACCACATTCTGACCTGAGATGCCCAGACCCAGAGAGCTGCTGCCTGCTCATACAGCTTGGAAGAAATGGGAGTGGCTGACTATTCAACCACCACACCTTATCATCCACCCTGCCATCACCTCATAAAGTCCTCCAGGACTTACCATCTGCCCTGCTAACCCCTCGCACTGTCATCTGGTCTGCTGCTGACTCTTAATATAGCCAGGCCTTTCAATCTGCCCTGGAGCCAAATTGTCTTTTATATATTGCTTACTCTAATTAAAATTGTGTGTTCTTTGAGAGCTGGAACTGTCAAGCTTGTTCTGTTTGTATCTTCAGGGCTTATCACAGTGGGTAGCACATAGTAAACACTTAAGAAATGCTTTTTGCATTAATTCATCACTTTGCATTCATTCATTCAAATTTCATGTTTCTCTGAGTTCCTCACTGATCATTTCTTACTGCATAATAATGTTCCAAGATACTTATACATCAGTTTTTTCAGTCCTTTCTTAATGAATAGACATGACACCTTTGTTTCTAGTTGTTACCACAAAGAAGACTATGACTATTTCCACACTGCTATCCAGAATAGCCAGACTTCATGCCTCCATCAACAGTGCTCTAGGTTTCACAAGATTTAGAATTGGGAGGTACCTTGAAAGTCATGTACCAGAAACTGTTATTTTTCAGATGAAGAAACTAAGGAATTAAGTGACTTGGTCACATAAGTAGTAAACAGTATGTCCTCTGATTCCCAAATAAAGTACTCATGCTGTGCCCCCCCCCCTTTTACTTCCCTCCCTCCAAGATGGCAAGCAATCTGATATAGACTGTACCTGTACAACAGCATTAAACGTATTTCCACATCAGTCATGTTGTGAAAGAAGAATCAGAACAAAATGGAAAAATGATGACAAAAAAAACAAACAAACCCCAAAAATGAAAATGATCTGCTTCAATTTGCATTCAGAATCCATAGTTCTTTCTCTGGATGTGGATAGCATTTTCCATCATAAATCTTTTAGATTTGTATTAGATTATTGTACTGATGAGAATAACTAAGCAAACTATAGTTGATCATCCCACTATGTTACTGTTACTGTGTACAATGTTTTCCTGGTTCCGCTCATTTCACTCAGCATCAGTTCATGTAAGTCTTTCCAAGTTTTCCTGAAATCTGCTTGTTCATAATTTCTCACAGCACAATAGTATTCCATTCCATTTATATACTACAACTTGTTCAGCCATTCCCCAATTGATGGGCATCCCCTCAATTTCCAATTCCATGCCACCACAAAAAGAGCTGCTATAAATATTTTTGTACATGTGGGTCCTGTTCCATTTTTTATGATCTCTTTGGAATATAGACCTAGTAGTGGTATTGTTGTATCAAAGGGTATGCACAGTTTTGCAGCCCTTTGGGCAGTTTCAAATTGTTCTACAGAATGGCTGGATCAGTTCACAACTCCACTAACCAATGCATTAGTGTTCCAATTTTTCCCACCTCTTCTCCAACATTTATCATTTTCATTTTCTGTCATATTAGCCAATCTGATAGGTATGAGATGATACCTCAAAGTTGTTTTAATTTGTATTCCTCTAATCAACAGTGATCTGGAGCAATTTTTCATAACTATATACAGCTTTAATTTCTTCATGAGAACTGCCTGTTCATATCCTTTAACCATTTATCAAATGGGGCAATCATGCTGCTTTTTATTCTCCTTGACCTCTCAAAGGCACCTGATACATTTTCCCTTGGGTTTCTATGACAAGAAACTTTTATAATTTTCCTTCTGCCTTTCTGACTTATGCTTTGCTGGTTCTATATTCTTTTCTCACTTGTCAAGTGTAGGTGTTCCCTAGGATTCTTTCCAGGGCCTATACTAGCTTCTCTATATGACCTCTATGCAATAGCTCACAAATTTCTATCTCCATCTCCAATATTTCTCCAGAGTTCCAGTTCTATATTTTCAACTAGATGTTAGGACCTCACCATTAACATGTCTAAAACCAAATTCATCATCTTTTTTTCCCCTCAAAGTGACCCCTCTTCTAACTTATCTTTTAAGGGAAATTCTGTCATCTCAGCCTAAGAGCTGTGGAGTCATCTCTGACTCTTCTGTCCTGCAATCTCTTTTGCATCTGGCACCAGCCTCTTAATCCCCATCTAATCCACTGTTGACTCACCTATGACATAAGTATGAGAGTGATCTACTCAGAAGTGTGTTTCAGCAATATTCCTTTGGCAGAAATGTGAAAGCCTGGAGAGTGGGAGAGACCTGAGGCAGGGATATCAATTAGGAGGCTTTTTAATGGTCTAGGGAAGAGCTGATGGCCTAAACCATGGTAATAGCTTTGTGAGTTGATGCAAGTGATGTTGTGGAGTAAATGGATATATGTGGAGGAGAATGAGGGAAGAATAGTGGTTTCCTTAATAGAAACAGAGAAATTTGGAAGCAAACTGAAGAGGAAAGACTATCTAGGAGAAGGTGGTGGTGAACAGTGTCAAATATTATAGAGAGGTGAAGAAGGATGAGGACTGAGAAAAAGCTATCATATTGGCAATTACAAGATAACTGTTAACTTTGGAGAGAACAGTTCCAGCTGAGTGATGGAGTCAGAAGTCAAACTGCAAGGAAATGAAAAGTGAAAGAGAATGACTGAACAAGTTATGGTATATGAATGTAATGGAGTATTTCTGTGCTATAAGAAATGATGAAGCAGATAGTTTCAGAAAAACTTGGGAAAACCTGTATCAACTGATGCAAAGTGAAATGACCAGAATGAGGAGAAAAATTTATACAGAAACAGTAAGATTGTAAAGATAATCCACCACAATTTCAAAGAACTCTTGATGAAAAATGCTATCTACTCCAGATAGAGAAATTATGAACTCAGAGTGAAGATTGAAGCATATTTTTTCCCTTTGCCTTTTTTCTTTCAGAATATGAATGATGTGGAAATACATTTTGTATGACTTCATATATACAAAATCGGTATTTTAATTCTTGCCTTCTCAAGGGGAGGAGGAGTGAATGTAAGGAAAAAAATGAGTGAGAGGAGAGGAAGTATGCAGATAAGATTCTTATTCAGGCATGGACCAGACTACATGGCCAGTGAATTACCTTCTAACTCTGAAATTCTATGATACTGTAAAATAATGCAAAGCAATTAAAGTGGAACCAGAAAACCAGAATATACTCTACTGTATAACCATAAGGGGGAAATGAATGCTAACAAGTAGACAAAGAATCTTGATGTAGACTTAAAAGTGACAAAAATATCATGATATTTAATGTACTAAAATGAACTTCCTTAAAAGTGAAAAACTGCAAAACAAGTTCAATTAGCTATATCAATATTTGCTTGTAACAAATCACTACAAAAATTTACTGATTTATTTTAAATTCGGAAAACAATCCAGTTTCACAGCCACTAAAGTTCACTCTTAATTTATCATAATTAGAGGTACTTTAACTTACCTTTATTTTCTTGCTGCAATTCTCTGATTTGTCTGTTTTCTTGCTGAATTCCCATAACTAATGTAGATCGCGGTCGGTGTCTTGCAACCTCATTAAGTTCTTGAATTTCTTCTTGATACTAATTGTAAAGATTGAAGAAGAAAAATAATTTCATAAAAGAAATATTCATTTGACAAAAAAACTGAAACAGAATTTTTTGATGTCAGTTACTATTTCTTACAAATCAATAAACGATGAGGAGGTCATGAGCTGTGATTTTATTGGCATAGGGGAACTCCTGGTGGAATTTTCCTTCTTTCACATGAAGATATAATTTAGCAATTTGTCCATAACTTATAGAAAGCTGCCTGGTGTACTGAGAGGTTAATTTCCTCACCCATGGTTACAAGGCTAACATGCAATGAAGGCAACAATAGATAGAACCCAGGTACCTGCTTTCAGAGGTTAATGCTAGCCTTGTACCCACTATGGATACAAGTGCCTCTTTAATGGCTTCAAATATGGTCTCTATGCAATAGCTCCCAAATTTCCACCTCTATATTTCCCCATTGTTTCAGTTCTGCATTTTCAACTAGATTTTATCACCTTACCCTTAATATGTCTAAAACCAAACTTATCATCTTTAATGGCACAGAGCCTCTTTGTGAAAATTCCTATAATACATGCATATGAAACAAAATATTCTCAGTTCTCTTTTTATATAATTTTTATTATTAATTTGAAAAATTAATCGGTCACTTTTACATTCAGTTCATTGAACTGTTTACAGTACAGAACTTACATCACTAGAGGCAGCTAGGTGGTGCAGTGAATAGAGCATTGGCCCTGGAGTCAGGAGGACCTGAGCTCAAATCCAACCTCAGACATGTAACACTTATTAGCCTTACTAACACTTAGGCAAGTCACTTAACCCCAACTGCCCTGCCTTCCCCCCTCCAAAAAGCAAAAAACAAAATAAAATAATAGAACTTACATCACTAGCAAATAGAGAGATATGTTAACTGTTTCAGATAATTATGGTAACAAAATATAAATGTTAGTCTGTTCCACTAATTTGTTTATTAGAAGTTTATATACTGCATGATTCTCTTTATGAATTCTTGAAAAGTTTGCTATATAGTAAATTTCTGAAAAGTAAATTATATTTTATTATTGACTTACATTAAGAAAAGAGAGTGGCATTCCTGAAGAAAATAGGACCAAAAGCCTTGAAATGAAAACTTTTAACCTATCCCCAAAGTATATTGGAAATTATAGTTCACTATGTGTGTATTTGTAGCACTTTTCCAACTTCAGTCTATTACTGCTGTGATCTCCCTTTATTACTGGGGACAAAGGAGAAATTTCCTAGTCTAATGATCCCAATTCTCTAGAAACTGCTCTTGGAAATTTGATTTGGGAATATGCTCTTAGTGGAGCTGGGCTGCAAAATTATACTTTAGCAGTATATAATTTGATCCCATGAGATATTAAAATTGGAAAATCTCAATGCTGCAAGGTTGAGATTTTATAAAATGAGGATTTCCTCCTTTTAAAATTCTATAACCAGGGAATTAAGTCAAATTTATAAGAATAAGAATCATAAGCACAGTTTTCAGAGAAGACATTAAAACTACTAATAGTCATATGAAAAAATGCTCTAAATCACCAATAATCAAAGAAATGCAAATCAGAACAACTATAAGATGCCACCTCACACCCATCAGATTGGCTAAGAAGATAGAAAAAGAAAATTACAAATGTTGGAGGAGAGATGGGAGAAAATGAAAACTAATACACTGTAGAACTGTGAACTAATCCAACCATTTGTAAGGGTTATGGGATTTAAAGATCTTCCATGTCCCATTGGACGTGCTGACGTAGCAGGAAGGGGCGGAGCAAGCGAAAGCGAAAGCCAGAGAAAGCGAAAGCCAAGCTAGCTTCCTGCGGTGGCTGGCGGTGGTGGTGGCGACGGCGGCGGCAGCAGCAGAGGCAGCGGCAGCGCGAAGCCCTTTTTGAGTTAGGACTGCTAAGGACTTTCTGCTAAGGACTCCTGCTGAGGACTGCCAGGGGCTGGAGCTGCTGGGAGCGCGCTTCCAGGACGCTGGGTGGTTGCTGTGCGTGGGGAGAGGAGGACCTTTGCCTGAGGTAGCCTGTTCTGTTTTAAAGGCTTGAAAATGTGGGTGCTTTCTATTTTATCTACCTGTGCCAATGTCATAACTACTCTGATGGCTTTCACTTTCTGGTTTTGGGACTCAGTCTTTTGGTATCTTCATAAATTTTCCAGCTTATTCCCTTATATGACAAGCATGACGTATTTTGTGATGGATAATTATAGCAGCATATCTGTAATCTCCATAGGCATTGTGAATATGGCATTGCTGATACACCATTCTAGAGAACAATTTGGAACTATGCCCAAAGAGGTATAAAACTGTGCATATCCTTTGACCCAGCAATAGTGCTACTAGGTCTATACCACAAATAGATCAAAGAAAAAGGAAAAGGATTCATATGTATGAAAATATTAAAGCTACTCTTTTTGTGATGCAAAGACTAGGAAACTGAGGGGATGTGCATCAACTGGTGAACGGCAGCACAAATTATGGTATGTGGATATGATGGAATATTATTGTGTTGTAAAAAGAAGGGGATAGTTTCAGAAAAACCTGGGAAGATGGGAAGACTTAAGTGAACTAATGCAGAATGAAGTGAGTAGAACCAGGGAAAAAAGTAGGAGAAACTAGGAGAAAGAGTAAGATTGTGAAGATAATCAACTATGAAAGACTTAGCAACTCTGACCAATGCAATGATCCATGACAATTCCAGAGGCCTCATGATGAAATATACTATCCACTTAGCAGATAGAGAACTGACAGCTTCAGAGTATATACTGAAGCATATTTTTTCTTTTTTTAAAATTTTTCTTGTTTTAATTCCAATTTCCTCCCCATCCCCAAATATGGCTAATGTGTAGAAATAAGTTTTTAATTACTTCATACATTTGTTATTGTGAGGGCAGTTAGATGGGGCAGTAGATAAGAGTGCTGGGCCTGAAGTCAAGAAAACCTGAGTTCAAATCTGGTACCAGACATTTACTAGCTGTGTAACACTGGGCAAGTCACTTAACTCTATTTGCCTCAGTTTCTTCATCTGTAAAATTAGCTGGAGAAGGAAATGGCAGAACACTCCAATATCTTTGCCAAGAAAACTCCAAAATGGGGTCATCAAGCAGACATGGCTAAACAACAACAAAAACATCTTCTTGCCTTCTCAATGGGTGAGGAATCAAGATAGAAAATTTAGAACAGAAAATTTTAAAAAAGAAAAAAATTTGGTAACTTTGGAATTCTGTGAATTGAATTTGCTTAAAATTAAGAATACTCAAAGTGCATTAAACAAAGGCTCTCAGAAGAAAAGAGATAAAAAGGCACTACCCTATATTTTGGAGTTTCAGAGTTGATGAGCTAGATAGGCTAAGGTAAACCCCCCCATTATCAATTACACACTCAAGTCTTACTAGGGGGCTCCTTCACCCCCCTGCAAACTGCCAAACACACGAGTAGGGGAGAGCATGTATTAACATGGGGATATGTCTGTGGTATCTGAGTCTGGAACTCCATATGCTTTTCCCTAGTTATACACAGTATTCAGATTCAGTACTAGGGATTATAGGTACTATAGATGTTAAACAAATTTTTATGGATTGGCCTAGCAACTTAATGACAATGTTTCTATGGGAAAATATATTCCTTATGATTTACAAATGAGCTTGTTGTAAGAAGACTGTTTCTTATCTATATGGAAAACAGAGAAGGTGAAGAACTTCTACCAGGACAAAAGAATAGCTAGTACACTGAGACCTGGGGTATGTACTCAGAGTACTTGAATAATTTTCTAGCACTGGAAATACTATGCCTCTGGCATATTACTAATTGTAAATATCCTATTTAAAAGATGAGAAAATGTGCATATATATTTTTAACATTTTAAGTATATCTTGCTAAATTTAATGCCAATAGTTCTAAAGAACCCATGTACTAGAAAAGACTGCCACAATGAAAAATTATAACAGTACTTCTAACAGTGCATTTTTTATTGATTACAGAAATGCATGACTATGCAAAACTATTATTAAAAAGAATTATCTAGTCATTCTTAGTCATAAGCAATATAAATTTCTTGTACTTTCATACAATTATGTCAGCAGGGACAAAATGTATTACCTCTCCAAATTATAAAAGCATACATGTTATATAATAGGAGGCTCAGCAGAAAGATTCTGGAGGCAGAGGATTTCAGTTCACATACTACATCTGAAGCTGACTGCCTGTGTAAACTTAGGGAAGGGCAGTCACTTAACCTTGCTAAATTTCAGTTTCCTCTTCTGTAAAATGAGGGGTTTGGACTAGATAGCTTTGTAGGTCACTCACCAAACTTCATTTGGCAGAAAAATTATATGAAACCGAACTATAAGAAAAAACCTGTACTCAAATATGTTAAAACCAAGCATAAACATTAAATGTAATAAGCTACATATACCAATGTTTAAAGTTAAAATCTCAATTTAAAATGTCAAATTACTTTTAAGTTCTAGGACTGCTAAAAATGATTTTTAAATAAAGTTTTATTGTGTTTAAAAACATGAAAACCATTCTTAGTTCATAGGCCCTGGATATGGACTGTAGCAGTAGTTTGTCCTCTCCTACATCTAGACAATTACAGATGCAAAAAGGTACTACTCAACACCAAAGCAGCTTAAGACACATCTAAAGTAAATGAATGTTTGCCTTTATAACTAAGTAAAAAATAGATATACAAACCTGTTTCATTGCTTCTACTCGCTTGTTCAGAGCTGTGGTTTGTTCAATCAGAGATTCTGCTGCATTGTCATGGTCTCTTAATCGTTCAACAAGTGCTTTAGCATCTGCAAGGGCTTTTTCAATTGTGCAGCTCATTTCTACAGAATTGGAAATAACAGCAAGTAAAATCAAGCCTGTGTTCTATGGTTGCTATATTACCTTACATATAGTAACATCAAATTTGTTTCCATTTTTTTTGTTGGCATTTAAGCCCTAAAACAACACTGTATCAGCATGGTTCATTCTCTAGAAAAAAGGCATCTCTCTGTGATACATGTTATTTTTTGTTATTCTATTTTAACCATGTCTTTAGGTTTCCTCTACAAGTATATAAAAACCACTACCCATGGTTTATAAAATGAAGGATTAACAAAAATATATGCAGTAATATGTAGGACCAAATTATGACCACTGAGCCATACTAAAACAACATATGGTAATTCTAACTATGGGTGATTTCCAGTATCTACCTGCCCCGCTGATAACTCACCTGTACAAAAAAAAAAAAAAACTGCTGCAAGAAGCCATGAAATTCTGCCAACTGGGTCCAATATGAATATACCTTAACTAATTATACTGTCATGCTTTTATTCTACTCTGATCTTTCTATCACATGCTCTGCAGTAATTACTTCCAGCCTTCTCTTCTCAAAACTACCACATTGCCTACTCTCCACTCCCCCTCAGCAAAGGACCAGAAATAATCATTTGTCAGCTTCCCTCTTTTCTTCTTTTTTTAACTCAAAACTCCCCTGCACCATCAATTGTCCCTTCCTCCTTGGTTTCTGTCTCTATATAGGCCTACCTTACCCTAATATCCTTTTTTTTTTTTTTTTTTTTTTTTTTGGGGGGGCGGCAGGGCAGTTGGGGTTAAGTGACTTACCCAAGGTCACATAGCTAGTTCTGTGTTAAGCATCTGAGGCCAGATTCTAACTCAGGTCCTCCTGACTCTGGGGCCAGTGCTCTATTCACTGCGCCACCTAATATATTTTGCTTTTTGGAGGGCAACTGGGGTTAAGTGACTTACCCAAGATCACATGGCTAGTTCTGCATTAATCATCTGAGGCTGGATTTGAACTCAGGTCCTCCTGACTTCAGGGCTGGCACTCTACTCCCTGTGCCACCTAGCAGCACCGCCCCCTCAATAATTTTTTTAATGAAAAAAGTCAAGAGCAGAACCTTGGTGGAGGTGGTGGAGTTATGGCTTGGCAGAAGGTCACAGGATGGTCAAAGTGGAGTTGGGGGGAGGCAGAGCCAAGATGATAGAGTAGGAGGAAGAAAGACACAGCTAGCTCCCTCTCAAAAAATTCCTTCTAAGAGATCTAGAAAACACATCAAATTGAATCCTGATCATGAAACCCAAGAATTCCAGTAAGGCAAGAATTACAGTGAATTATTTTTCCATCCCACATCAGAATAAGGAAACAAAGAAGTCTGTGGGCAGTGGCAACAGGAGCTAATTTTGAGCATTCCAGCACAGGGATAGGATGTGTACCAGGGTAAGAAGAGGCCTCAGATGTAGCACAGAGGGGCCTAAACTTGTATAGGATGGAAAAACAGGTGCCAACTGACAACAGTGTTGACCACTGATGAGTTCTTGGTCACAGACTGGGGTGGACTGAGGAGACCTATTGCATTCCAGGGTGAGGAGTTTTTCCTGGCCTTGGCTGTATACCTATCAAGTTACAAATTCAAAAGCAAGCAGCATCTATGTGGCTCAGGCACTAGTGGTGAAGTTGGATCTGAGTTCCAGCTTCTAACCTAGTAAGAGAAATAACCAGGGCAGAAATCCCAGACTAAAGGGAAGCTGACAGTTTTTTCACTGAACCAGCACTGAGCTTTCCAGCCAATGAATAGTGGCTGAGTGGAACAGTCTATTAAAACAACAAAGTAGGCATGCCCACAGGCTTGTTGCTCAGACCTGGGGGCAACAATCAGACTTTTCCCTGGATTGGACCACTCTGGGAGCACTGAAAGCTTGCTGGTTACCAGCTTAAATTGTCCCTCAGATCCTGGAATAATATAACACTTACATTCAAAGAAAGGAGGCAGTAGGATTAGTCCAGGTATTTCCTCTAGAAGTGTACAGAGGGGACAACTAGGTGGCACAGTGAATAGAGCACTGGCCCTGGAGTCAGGAGGACCTGAGTCCAAATCTGGCCTCAGACACTTATCTCACACACACACACACACACACACACACAAAACTAGCCGTGTGACCTTGGGCAAGTCACTTAACCTCAATTGCCCTACCTTCCCCCCTCCAAAAAAGCAGGGAAAAAAAAAGAAGCGTACAGAGCCTAGCCTAACATTATATCTAGACAGGAAGTAGGCTGAAAGAATAAGCAAATAAAAAAAAAAATCCCACTATAGAAAGCTATTACTGTGATAGGGATACTCAAGACACGAACCCAGAAGATTAAAACCTCAAAGAAAAACATAGCTTGGGCACAAATTTAACCAGAATTCCTAGATGAAATGAAATGAATTTAAAAAAATAATCTGAAAATATTTTGTAAATAATTTAAAAACATTAGGGGAAAAACTTGAAAAGAAATGGAAGAGACATTTTTTTTCTTTCTATGGAAGACAGGATTTGAAGGGGAATAAATGGTTTCACAGAAAAGCTATAAAACTTTGCCCAAGCAACATACTCCCTGAAAATAGAATGGACCAAATAAAAGCTAATGACCTCCATGAGAAAAGAAATACTAAAATAAAATCAAAAGACTAAAAACAAATCAAGGAGAGCTAATTTAAGAATCAATGCACTAAAAGTCATGACTGAAAAAAGAGCCTATATATATTTCAAGATATATATTTTTTAAAAACCTATCTAGATCACTGAGAACCAGAGGGCAAAGTAGAAACTGAACTCACATAAACATTTCAGTAAAAATCCAGATCTTCTAGGTCAGTGGAAAAATGGTGCAAGCAGCTAGAAAGAATTCAAGTGCTGAAGAGTCACACACATTTTATCAGCCACCGTTTTATATACTTTGCTTTCTAGAATATCATATTCTAAGCTTCCCAGTCCATTGCAGTGGATAATGCTTAAAGGCTGCAAAGAAGCCACGAAGAATGAGTTCTGTGAAAATGCCATTGGATTAACAGTTGAAGGCAGATAGGTGGGACAATATCCTGGATAAAAGTGCTGGACTGGAAATAACAAAAATCTGAGTTCAGATTTGGCCTCAGATACTTACTAGCTAAATTAGATCCTATTCTGTCTCAGTTTCACATAAATGAAGTTCAGTTCAACTGTGCAGTATATGTGTGTATGCACATATAAGTTTATATATACATGTATATGTACATACTGTACTGCACAACTGAATATATACACACATATATGTATGCATATACATGTAGAAACTTTGAAGAGTAAGCATAGGAGTAAAGATAAAAAAAAAAGTAAAAATGAATGATCAGAAACAATAAAAATTTTAGCAGTTAAATGTATGTTGTCTTTCCTTAGATTTACCTATAGGCTAGTTTATAGCTCAAATATTTCTCAAATACTTTATATACAAGGCATTGTGCTTCAGGAAATACCCAAGAAAGCTTCCTGGTCTACTAAGGCTTAACTTATCCAGGGGACAGCTGGATGAGATTATAACATCTACACAGATAAGTAAATAAAAGATAATTTGAGTATGAAAGATAGCACAAATAATTGGAGGGACAGAGATGAATCAAGAAATACTTCAAGAAGGAAGTACCACTAAATGAGAAGTGAACTAAAGATTCTAAAAGGCACAGGTTAGTAGAGTACATCTCAGCCTTGAAGAATAGTTTGTGTAAAGGCAGAGATGAGACATGGAATGCTAAGCTGAGGAAACAGAAGATCAGTTTTTTTAGAACGAAAGGGAATGATATGAAATATATTTACTTTTATTTAAATTTTTTTCTGGAGGGCAATTGGAGTTAAGTGACTTGCCCAAGGTCACACGGCTAGTAAGTGTTAAGTGTCTGAGGCCGGATTTGAACTCAGGTCCTCCTGACTCCAGGGCCGGTGCTCTATTCACTGCACCACCTAGCCGCTCTGATATGAAATACATTTAATAAAAAGTCATGCCAAGATTTGTACCTCAAGATTGTCAAGAACTTTAAATGATAAACTGTGGAGTTTGTGGCTTCTTCTGAAAGGATTAGGGAGCCACTTAAAATATAAGCAGGAAAGTATGGTAGACCCATGCCTTAGGAAGACTATTTTCATAGCTATGCATAGGATATACTAGACCAAAGAAAAAATGGAAGAAGGGAGGATCAATTAGGAAGCTACTACAGTAGCCCTAACAAAGAATTATAAGTCTGATTCAGGGTAGTGGGTACCTCTATGAACAAAGAGAAGAAGATGAGTGGGAAGAGATTTTGTGGAGGCAGAAACTACAAAATGGCAACAACCAACTGAATCTGGGGCATGGAGAAGATGGGTGACTGAAGGCGACAGCGGCCTCAACAGAAATAGCAAAGTTTGGAGGAGGGATGGGTTTGGGGGAAAATTAGATGTTCCATTTTAGATATGCTGAATTTGAGATGCCTATGCAATATGCAGGGAGACCAGGTCAGCAGTTAGTAATATGAAACTGAAATTCAAAATAGAGTTTAGGACTGGATATAGAAATTTGAGAGTCATCTGCATTTAGATAATCGAACTCACTATAGCTTTTTGTACTTGGGCAACTAGGAAATAACTCCACTGGCCAGTCTTTAGTTCTCTAAGGCAATTAAGTTTTGAGGATGCTTTCAATGACTTTTAAGGGAAAGAAGTAGACCAGCCCATATGGTAGGGGCCTTTGCAAACTTTAAAGCACTTTATACACAGTACTATTTTTATGAAGGATAGGTGTAATATATTATGAATGAAAAATCAACAACATAAAAAAACACTAGGAGTAACATAGCTCCACTATATTGTAAAGAATAACAAATGAAATGATATAAAATTGTGTTTTAATTGAACACTTACTTGCAAATTCAAATGTGACCTGACTGCTGCAAAACAAGATCTTTGCATTTATTTCAGAAGTCAAGTGGATACTATTTTTACCACTCTTATTATATCTTGCCTATATTACAATTGTGTTATTTTCCAATCTAGACTCTAAAATCAAGGACAAGGAATATGATTTACTTACTCTTGCAGCCCATAAGGAACCTAGCAGTACCATGCACATAGTAGCTGTTTAATAAATATTTCTTCAATTAATGGATTTTGGATAGAAAGATTTATTGTAGCTTAAATTAATGAACCAATAGTTATCATAAACACACTTTGGTGGCCAATATTATGCTGAGTACTGTGAGTAATAAAATGTATTTGATAAAAAATAACACGCAAACACTGAAATGAATTGTGGATTATAAGGAATATAACAATAATTTTTTAAAATCACAATACACTATAATTTCTAAAACTAACTTGAGATGAGCAGCTTTAGAAAAAAAAAACCCGGAAAACATTTCAAGTCAAGTGCTTAACTACTCGGAGACCTCTGAGAATGATCTATTTGCCTAATTTTAATAGTATCCTTAGTATACCTTACAAAAACTCAAACCCCAAGAGCAAGAATGGTCAATTTCAGTCCTGTTGGACTCTTTGTAACCCCATTTGTTTTTTTTTTTAGCAAAGATACTCAGAATGGTTCACCATTTCCTTCTCCAGCTTATTTTACATATGAAGAAACTGAGGCAAACAGGGTTAAATTACTTGCCCAGAGTCATACTGCTATTTTTTAAGTGTCTTGGGGACAGATTTGAAGTCAGGGAGATGAGTCTTCCTGACCCCAGGCCAGGCACTCTATCCTCTGTGTCACCTACCTGCCAGTATTTTCTAAATAGGAATTTACTAATTCAGTCCTTTAACCACTGTATTAGATTAGGTTAGCTCTGCCAAAGAGGAAGGAAAAGCAAAGTGAAATTTTAAGACCTTCATTTCCTTAAGATATTTTCCCCAAAATTTTTTTTAGTAAAGAACAAAAACAAAACCCCATACTAATATCTGACATGTATACAGCACCTTTAAGGTTGGCAAAGAGTTTTATGAACATTATCCCATTTGATGAACCATATTCTTAATGCACCCAAAGAAAACAAGAGGCATAGTAGGGAGGTGAACAAAAGGAAAAGGGGATGTTAAATTTAGGATCTTCCTAAAATAAATTATATAACACAAGTTCATAATTTTGTATATGACCTTTTTAAAAATTTATTTCTATATTGAAATGCTTGTTAATTGAATAAAAGAGAAAATTTCAATAAAAAAGGCAGTTTTTCAAGCTAATACCTATATGTCTGATAAGTATATAATCCACTTAAATTTATTGCCAATTATTTTAAATATCATTCTCTTGCCAGTCTCATGAGTTCCCCCTTCAAAGTTTGTGACTAAAATGTCACAACCAAAACCCAGAATAAAATTCTGTTTCTCTTCTTTTGAAGTTTATATAACAAATGCTAACAAAGAAATGAGGGAATTTGTTGTACTATAGTACATAATAAAAAAATTTTAAAACCCACTTATTTAGGGAAGAGAACTAGAGTAACTAACTTTACCCGAGTGATTTAATGCTATAGAAAAAAAATGCTTAGAGAGGTACAGAAACCATTACCACTTGCATATTCATTTCCTGTAACTGAAACCACAAAACATTAAAGTACTGTATGTTGTTTTTTATTGGACCAGACCTTTCATTTCATTAATATAAGTTACTCCTTCCACCAAAGCAAATCAGTAACTAGCCTTAAATGTAGTCTTACAGAGTTACCTGGGTACTGAGAAGTTAATTGACTTAAAAGAAGTCACAGTAACTAGTATTTGTCAGAAGCAGGGGCTTAACCCAGACCTTTCAGACTCCAAGGCTGGTGCCTCCAGTTTCACCTTCACGCTGCTTTTTTAAAAATAAAATATATTTGCCTTAAAACTAAACAATAAAATACATAAACAAATCATTAGGGATGGGGGGCAAAGGGGAAATTCTTTCACAAAGGCTCAAACCTCTATTTGTTCCCCAATTTAGAAAAGTTTGTGTTACAATTATCTCAATTTATCTTGACCAACTAATTAGTTGGGATCCACCTTTAGACCTCTCCCTCATGAGTAAAAATTACAATTTTTTTTTTAAAGGATAAAGTTGTTTTTGCATTAGTCACACTGCCTGTCATCTAACTTATAGGCTAATGCTATAACATGCACAATGCCACTTTTGGCAGAGGCTTCAGTACATTCTGTTTTTGAGAAAAGAGAACATGACACCCACCTTCAATAGTAGTTGCCAGCTGCTTAGTTTTCTTATTTGATTAAGAAGAATTTAAAAAGAAATCCAGTCACTTTTTTTCTTTATTCAATCCACTGTCTATCAGAGAGAAACCTAGCGAAAATTGATCTAAGTTTAAAAGTAACGTATTATCAACTACTTAGTTTGATTTAAAACTTCAGTATGGTTATTAAAAAGTTTTCTAAAAACATTAGAAATCATAAATTTCTTAAGAACTGTGCCCTTCTTATTTATTTTTATCTCCTTCAAAATCTAGCACAGTGACTTGCAAATGGCAGGCACTTAATAAATGTTCAATGAACTTAAACACTGAACTTCCCTTGTGCACATAGGCCCAGGAAAGAGAAAGTTAATGGACAATTTAGCCCTGGATGCTTGCTGGGGAATGGAAGAGAAATGTCAAAACAATCTGCCATCAACATTTGATTATCTGCAGGAGGAATATAGTTCTGTGTCTATGATGTGTGAACTGATCCTATGATCTTTCTGGGACTTACAAAAAGTTTGTATTACAAGATCTCTAGGTTTATTTCTTGTCCTAAATCCTTTTTAATTCTAAGAGGTTCCTGTCCCCTACCCTCTTTCATCTATATGTGATTCTTGTTCCTCTCTCTTAAAGATAATGATGGAGAGTGCCACACACATTACAGTGAAGTGCCCGATAGCTTAATACTATGACTTTATGTGGTGGAAAAGGTAATGGGCCTAGAGTCAAAAGACTTAAGGTTTAAATTCCAGCTATTTACTAGTTATGTGATTGTGCAAGGGATGTAATTGCTCAGATAACTGTTTTCTCACTTATAAAATGAAGATAGTAACTTGTAGTGCCCACTTCATAAAGTTGTTGTGACTAAAGTGATTAAACTGTTATGGAAATGTGAATAGTTACCATATAGGGTCTTAGAGACCATACAGTTTAGCCTCTCATTTTACATATGAGGAAACTAGGCCTGGAGAGGGTAAGTTACTTGCTCAAAGTCAACAGAAATAGTAAGGAACAAAGAAGAGGTTTGAATTTGGTTTTTAAAGCTCTTCATAGTTTGGCATCTTCCTACCTTTCCAGTCTAAAACTTACACCTCCCCCCATACTGTCCAATAACATTGTCCTCTTTCATGCTCCTGAGACAGGAAACTCCCTCTCTCCCATTCTGAGTATGGCTGTCCCCCTTGCTTGTATGTCCTCCCTCATCTCAGCTTCCTGGCTTCTTCCAAGTCTCAGCTAAAGTCCCTTCTAGGAAAAGCCTTTCTCTTTAGTCTTTGTGCCTTCCCTCTGAGAACAAGCACTAATTCATTTATTTATTTGCTTTTTGGAGGGCAATTGGGGTTAAGTGACTTGCCCAAGGTCACAACCGCTAATTTTTGTGTTAAGTGTCTGAGGCTGGATCCGAACCCAGGTCCTCCTGACTCTAGGGCTGGTGCTCTATTCATTTCACCACCTAGCCACCCATAAACAGCACCAATTTATTCTGTATATATTATTTGTATAGAATTGTTTGCATACTGTCTTCCCCATTAGACTCTAGCTCAGGAGTGGGGAACCTGTGGCCTTGAAGCCACATGTGGCCTTCTAGGTCTTAAGGCCAGCCTTTTGACTGATTCCAAAGTTCATAGAACAAATTCCCTTAATACAAGGATTTATTCTATAAAACTTGAACTTGGTCAAAAGGCTGCACCCGAGGACCGAGAAGGCTACATGTAGCCTTGAGGCCAAAGGTTCCCCACCCAGCTCTAGCTCCTAGAAAGCAGTGGCTGTTTTTACCCTTCTTTGTACTACTTCTTTGTACTACAAGCACTCCAAACAGGAGGCGTTTAATAAATGCTTGACTTGACTGACCCTAGATCTTCAGACTCTCAATCCAGTATTCTTTATAATTAAGTTAAATTAAACAAATATTTATTAAGTGCCTGCAATAGCCTGCTGGTGGGTCTGCTTACCTCAAGTCTCTTTCCTGACTCCAATACATCTCCCATTCAGCCACTAAAAGTGGTTTTCCTAAAACACAGATCTGGTCATGTCTTACTCAATAAACTACACTGGTTTCCCATTGCCTCCAGGAGCAAATACAAAATGCTCAGTCCGGTATACATACACACACACATACATACATACATACATACATACATAATAACTCTTTCCAGTCTTCTTACACCTTACTTCCCTGCACGGACTTCCATGAACAAGACACTCCAATCTTTAGATTCCTGGCATTCTCACTGGCTGTCCCTTTTACATGAAATTATTTTCTTCCTCTGATCCAAATACTGGCCTTCATGGCTTCCTTTTAAGTGTCACTGAAAATTCCCCTCTACACAACAAACCTTTTCTAACTCCTTTTAAATCCCGCATATTTCCTATTTATCATGTATGTGGATTGCTTTGTGTATATCTGCTTGCATGTTATCCCCCCCATAAGACTGTAAGCTCCTTGAGGGCTCACTGTCCTCTTTTTGTACCCCCCAGCCCTTGACACTGACAAAAATGTTTACTGACTTGCTGTGTGTCAGGCGTCGGGCTGATCCACAGAGAAAAGCAACGTCGACCAGGGACAATCTTTATCTTGACAAATTAGCAAGTCATTTCTGAAGTGTCTACTAGGCACTGTACTACTGATTCACAGGAAGGAAAAGCTGACCCGTAACAACATCTCTCTTGTATCTAAGTCATCAATCTACTTATGAAGCCCCCTACGACGGGCCGGTGTGGAAGAAAACTGAAGGATAGTATTTATCTTGCATCGGTAAAGTCACATGCCATTTATGAAGCTCCTCTCATTTGCCAGGCCCTGTGCTAAGGATACACTGGGAAGACAAGCGAAGCTGACAAGATGACAGCGACAATATGTATCTGGCATCCAAGTCACCAAGCCACTAATGCAGTGCCTACTACGAGCCAGATGGATCACGGTCACTTTGGGCCACTCAGGCGTCAAATACCTACACTTTGTGTACGCCTACGTTAGTAATGGCCGGGTTACTCGTTCTACGTTCATCACACCTTTTTCTTTTTTTTCCTGTATCTTTCATTAATTAGCTTCGCACATGCCTCTCCCAGGAGGAGCCTACTAAGGAAGGGCAGCAACCTGTGACCAGGGGAGGGCTTGGACCCAGGAGCCCAAGGGGGGACCCCCGGGCCTCTCTTCTCCCCTGGGCCCACAAGCGGCTCGGAGCCGGCCCCAGCTCCGGGGAGGAAAGAAGAGAAGGCCCGCGAAGAGGAATGAGGCGCAGACTAGTCTTCCTCCCCCACCCCAAGCCGGGGAAGGGCCGCCTCCGCCCGCCGGGGGCCTGCCAGGTTTCCAATTGGCAGTCGTCCCTCTCTCCCTTCCCCCGGGGCCGGTACTTACTCTCGTCTCCCCCTCAGCCGCAGCCGCCGCCGCCGCCGCCTCCGGGTAGGACTGTGGGCGGGTTCTGCCGGCGGGGCCCCGGCTGCCCCAGAAGGGCCGGGCTCCACTCCTCCTTACGGGGCTGCAAAACCGGGCTGGGTCCCTTCAGCAGGTGACGGCAGAGCCGGGTAGAGACAGCAGCAAGGGGAGGTGGCCGGATCCACCCCCCATCTCGGAGTGGTGGGGCGGGCTGCTCACTCTACCTCCAGCGCCCGAGGAGCTGAGAGGGGGGCGGGACGAGAGGTGCGAGAGCACCTCAACCCTCGCGAGACTTCTTTACCCGTGCCCCTTTCCCCTTTTAGGTCGCGGCGCGGAGATTTGACCGGTGACACTCTTGGACTACTCCCGCGAGAGGCACAATACGTTTCACCCCTCCTCTCTCTTTTCTCCACTTCCTCCCTCCCTCTCGCTCTTCTCGAACTCTCGGTGAGTCTCGCGAGCGTTGCCAGTGGAACCAAAGCAGGGCGGAGAGCGAACAGGCGAGGGGGGGCCCCTCTGCGCTCTGGGGGCTGGATGCGTTTTAGCCGGTGCTGCGGTTCGTGCTGCAAGGCTAGCAAGGGTGCCCCGACGGCCCAGACCATCCATTCCAAGGGGTGACTAGGGGTCTCAATCGGGGAGAAAGCCCTTAGAGGCCGAGACTTTTTTTTCCCTCCAGGTCTCCGCCCCCTTTCGGTGTTTCGTGGCCTGGGCTTCCTGACCACTGAGGGGGAGGGGAGCTCGACGGGAGCCGAAGGGGGCGGGGCTAAGGGCAGCCTAACGGGGGGGGGCGGGAATTAGGCGAGCTGCGCACGCGCGCCGCGCGAATGTGTTTGTGTTTTTGCGTGCGTGTCTATATGTTTGAAACTGGAAAGGGACCGGGGTGCGAGAAGATGAATACGATGCTCTCCTCTCGGTGGTAGCAGACACTCTTGGCCGTCTGCTGAACCTCTCAGCAGCCTATTCCAGAGAGGCTGTGGCTCCTAGCCTTTGGCTCATTTCCACAGCAGGACCAGGCATAAAAGTAAGCGAATCTCTATCCCGAAGTTTGTATCCTACCCACCCACTTCGCGGTTTCCCCCTCTTCTGCTTTTCCTGGAGATTTTAGATCTGGTTCATTCTGTAAAAGAGCCTCCTTGCAGATATGCTCTATATAAAACTGAAATACTTGAAAGCAGGAAATGAAAATAGCCTCTGGAAACATTCTATCAAGTAGAAAGGTTCTTTTTGAAGAACACTTAATTGTTCTTGCCATATGCTTTCCTAAGATCATCTGTTTAATCAGTTTAATATAGTTTTTTTTAAATGAGGAAAAAATTGCCCAATATAAAAAAGTCAAAACAAAACAGTTAACCTATTTTTATAGTAGTCCATAACAAGTCACTTTTTGTAAACGTTAGGTTATATTTGTGTAGATTTGGCTTTGGAAAGTCATCAGATAGTTAACTTTTAGTTTTTTAGGAGGTGATTTATACGATTTGGTCTCTTTCAAACCTTATATTGTCACTTCTTACCTGCTTTTTGTTCATTTTGTTGGTCAAGAAGTTGCAACGGGAAAAAAAGGTCAAATTAGCTTAATTTATACATTTATTAAAAGCTCGAATGATTTCTTAGGAATAAAGCCTGAAAGTATTGACTTTGAATTAATTTTTTTATTATCATAGGTAGATAGTATAGTGATTTAAATTTATAAAACATTTTTCTCATGATAACCCTGAAAGGTATGGGCTTCAATTGGAATTGTTACAGGACCCTAGACAAGTAATTTGCCTTTTCTGAGTTTCAGATTCTTCAGCTGGAAAATAGAGATAATTAAACTTGTACTGACAGTCTCTAACTCCACTGAATAGAAAGTCTCAGAGTCAGAAAAAACTCCATTAAAGTCCCATCACTGAATCATTTGTGTGACCCTGAGCAGGCCATTTCTCAGTACCCTGGGCAAATCTGGAAGACTTTTAAGTTTCTAAGCAAGGGCTAATCATCATTGGTAGAAGTTCCTCATTGGATGACTCTTAAACTCATAAAATAAAATAGGTCAGGTTAAAAAAAAAAACCAACAACCCCTGTAGGGTTCTTGTTAAAAAAAAATAGTAAGTTGTAATCCCTTGTAAAAATGCTAGAGAAGTACACAAGGTAGTACAAGCATTATGCCCATTAAACAGAAAAGAAATTGGGATCCAAAGAGGCTAAGTGATTTGCACAGGGTCACAGAGCCAGAACTCAATTCTTTGACCACTAGACCAATGCACTTTCTGCTGTAAACTGTGGAAGGGTTGAATATGGAGAGCTGACTATATGAAATTGTTAACATTGAATATATTTTGAGGACACAATGACCAGTGACAAATTCAGCCAAAAAGTTAATATTATAAAGATTAATTTTTCTAATTTTAATAGAGTAAAAGTCCAATATAATGTGGCTTATAACAAAAATTGAGAGACATTTTGATTATAGTTGAGACCTTATCAAATTATGCTTCTAACTTGTAGTGTGAATATAATTCATGTCCCTTACTAAGTCTTCATGAAGGAGAAATTAGACACTAATCAGATTTGTTTACATTTTAATATGTTTATTTCCTCATAGGTTAAAAAAAATGAAAATTTTTTCTGAGTCTCATAAAACGGTATTTGTTGTGGATCATTGTCCATACATGGCAGAATCATGCCGACAACATGTAGAGTTTGACATGTTGGTGAAAAATAGGACCCAAGGAATCATACCACTGGCACCCATATCTAAATCATTGTGGACTTGCTCAGTAGAATCCTCCATGGAATACTGCAGGATTATGTATGATATATTTCCTTTCAAAAAGCTGGTGAGTATTTATTCAATACCGCAAATGTGCTGGAAATCATGAATTTGAGATATAATTTGTTTGCATATACGTATTTTAATTATATTGGTATTGCTTTAGAATGAAAAGGTAATAGTAAGTCTTGTATTCCATTTAATATAAGTTATCTTTTTGAGATTAATATATGATGACTTCATTGGTAAGCCAGGAGAGTTTGTCAATATTAGGATAATTTGAAAGGGTTTCAAGTTGTTACTTTTTTGTACTTCATTGAGTTATGGTCTTGACATTTCAGATACTTAAGTATTTATTGAGTGCCATACTAGGCACTGTTAGACACTAGAGATTCAAAGAAAAAAAATGAAACCATTTTTGCCCTCAAGAAGCTTATATTCTATTGGGGAGAAATAACATATACACATACATGTATACACAAAACATACAGAATAAATGCAAAGTAATTTTAGAAGAAGAGAGCCCTGACAACTGGAGGATTCAGAAAGTCTTCTGTAGGAGGTAATAGCTGAGCTTTACTTGGAAAGAACCAAAATCTTCCAGGAATTGGATTTGAGGAGGGAGATTATTCCGGTCCCAAGGGATACCCTATGCAAAGGCCTGGTCAAGAATGATTCCATGTCCTGTAGGGGACACAGTAAGTAGACTAGTTTGTTTTTCCTTGACAATGTAAGTCACTATATTTAGTAGACATTTTTTGTGACTTTGCTGTGGTAGAAAAAAATCATCTGATGAATCTCTTCTAGTGATGAGCTTCTCTGTGCTTAGTTAAGCTGTTCCTTTGTGAACAGATATACAGTCTCTCTCTTTTTTTTTTTTAAAGTAATCGGGGTTAAGTAACTTGCTCAAGGTTACACGGCCAGTTATTTCTGGGTGTGGTGCTGAGTATGTGAGCCCAGATTTGATCCAGGTCATCCCGACACTGGAGCCAGTGCTCTTACTCGCTGAGCCACCTGGCCGCCCCTAAGCAATTGGGTTTAAGTAACTTGCTCAAGGTTACACGGCCAGGTGTTTCTAGGTGGTTGCTAAGTGTCTGAGCCCGGGATTCGATCTCCAGGTCATTCCAACACTGGAGCCGGTGCTCTTACTCGCTGTGCTACCTGTCCACCCCTGATATACAGTTTCTTGCTGGACCTTAACTTGAAACTTTTCCAGCTTGTGGGAAACTGCTAGAACTTACACACAGTCCAGTGAAAACCTCAGGATTATCTTTATACTACTAAGGGGAGTCATAGTAGGCCATTAGTGAAAATACTTTTTAAAATTAGGATAATCTGTTAGTTGAAAGGTATATGGAAGATCGATAGTTTATTTTTTCTGTTAAAATTTTCTCATGATTCAGGTTTACATCGTCAAGAATGTTAGCTTGATTATGCAAAAGTGAATTTTCATTGCTTTCTGTAATGTTGGGAGAAGAGAGAAGGAGTCTCATCTCTTTAGTTATTCAGATGGGTTTCAGATTTCTTTTAGTAAGGTGGAGATTGTGCAGTCTGACATGAAAATCAGGTGTGTATATTTGGCTGTATTCTGAAGTCAGATATGAAGGAATTTTAGATTATCTGTGATTTTTTTTTTTTGTGGAGGAAAGGGAGTGAACTTGTGATTTCATCAGTGTAGGAAATTCCTGTTGAGGAAACTTTCTATACCAGTGTGGATTGGCCATCATCATGGGATTGACCCCAAGAAAGGGTTCCAGAGTTATAAGGAAAATTCTATTTGGAGTCAGGGAAGCCAGTCTGAGTATCTTGTAAATTGCCCAGGGAATAGAGTTACATGCCTAAGGCAAGTGATGCTAGTGCCAGGGAGACCTTGAGAAAGGGAGCAGTGACTGGTTTAAGAAGGGTTCCCAAGACCAATTAAAGGAAAAGAGCAGGGACTGAAGCACACAGCAGTGGGAAACTAGACATAGATACTAGCAAAATTGAAGTGTTCTAGAATTATAAAGTTATATTTTCTAACTTGTTTCCTAACCATTCTATTTTTCTAGGTATATATGTATGTATATATGTGTGTGTATGTATGTGTATATGTATATATATGCACACACATAAAGGGGTGTGTATGTGTATACATATGTACATACGTAAAGGTGTGTGTTACCTGTATCTATATATATATATATATATGCCTATCTATACCTATATTTTTTGTTTTATGATCTTGACTTGTGATTTCATTTACCTTAGTGTAGATAAGCAATTTATCTTTAGAGGGTTGACTGGGCTATGAGGATAATGACTTGTGGCTGGTTATACAGCTTGTTTGCCTCAAAGGTATGACTTGAAACAAATCTTCCTGATTTATAGGCCAGCTTATAGCTATTTGGTTATGCTGCTATGCATGTATACATACATATATTCATTTGCCTGTGTGTATACACATGTATAAGTAAATACAGTTATCCTTCCACATGCAGTTTTCCCTATTGCAGTTTTGATATATCATGGGTCAGCATAAGAAATTAAATGAGAATTTTGTGGGAGTTTTGTGGAAGTTACAGAAAAAAATTAAAAAACTCAGAAATATATAAAGTATATATAAAGTATTGTATAATATCAGCCTAAATTTTACAATAATGTAGTGTAAACACCCCATAAGAGAAAAGAATCAGACTTGTTTGGTGTGACGGGAAGGCCAGAAATTTTAGATTTTCCAGATAGAAGGAGCACCACCCCACAGTGTAGAAAGGAGAATTGTAAATATGTATCTTTCCTTTATATTTAGATTGAAGGAAACTCTTTATGTAACTACCATGTAATTGTTTGGTAACTTTGAATAAACTAGTCCTTGAACAGTTGTTTTTTGTAATTTCAGCATAATTATTAAATACAACTTTGTAACCTTTCAGGTGAATTTCATTGTTAGTGACTCTGGACCTCATGTTTTAAATTCTTGGACTCAAGAAGACCAGAATTTGCAGGAGGTATGTTTAGTTTCTGAAATGTGATACTTCGAAAAGAAAACAAAACAATGTTCAGTTAATATGATGGTCTTTTAAATGAAAAGCTAGAATTCTGCAATCTTATAGACCTTGCCAGATTAAGTTGTATTTCTCAAATATTTAACCTTTTGTTTAGTTTGGGAAAGCACCAGTTTTTAATATTTTGAATCCTATTGTATTTTCCACTATGAATACTTTTTGTAAGTGAGACAGATAAGAGTCAAATACTTGGAATACTAAATTGAAATACTTCATTTTGAAGTTTTGCCACTGGTGGAAACTTCACACAAGATAATTATTCCACCCCCCCCCCCCTTTTTTTAAATTACAGAGAGCATAATCAAGGAATGTATTATGATATTTGTCATTTTTGAAATATATTGTTTAATATTGTAGTTCCAAGTAATAAGACTCCAATATTGAGTCCCTTAGGCTAATGATCATAAACATGTAAGCCATAACAGACAGCTTGTACTTTTCCACCACCCTGACTCATTCTGATACTGTGAGTAACTTAGAATTTTGATTGGATGAGGCTTCCAGCCTGATGCACTCCTATGTCCACTCCTACAATCACCCTACCCCTCTCTCTAGTGTATACTTCCATCTAGATATTGTTTCTCCACCTCCCCACCCCCCATACACACACGTATCTCCCATACTTGAACGACCCTGGTGCTATGTGGTCAAATCTCTGTATTGCCATAGTGTGTGTGTGTGTGTATGTCTTTCATTTTTTTTGCCTGTTTGCTAATAAAGCTCATGTTTACTCCTTCCCGGGTACCCATTTTCTGTAAACTGTGAACGCAGATCCTGGAATGTGTGTATCATAGAGTCATGGAATTTAGAGCTCTAAGGAGTTTTAAAGGTAATAATAACTAAGTTTTTATAAAGCATTTTCCTTTTAATAAGCCCATGAATTAAAAAGTATTATATTATCTCTACAGGTGAGGTAACTGAGGCTCAGAGACCTTGGAACCTTAAGCCCTCTTAACTCCAGATCTTTTTGTTGTATCATTTCCTCTGAATTTCAAGATAATTGAGATATTCCCCCCTCTTCCCCTACAAATAGATATATCTGATACCTCTTTTGGATGCAGTTGTTTTTGAAAGTATACTAAGGCTGTGTTTCAATGTGAATGAATTCGTAATACACATGCATTCAGACTTCATTACATGTAGAGAATACTTAACTTTATAAATTCACTGACCATGTAGTGGTATTCTCTTTCAAGTTTGCTTCTTTCTGAGGGAAATAAGAAGGGACCTCATACTCCTTTATCATATGAATTTACCAGGGTAGTGGGGGAGGGGAGGGTGTGTGTGTGTGTGTGTGTGTGTGTGTGTGTGTGTGTGTGTGT